>NW_027069867.1:76594-178212 GCF_002906115.3 Quercus suber
CTTTTTTTTTTTTTTGGCATGGACATGCATCCGTCCACTTTTATGCATCCATCCCTCCATTTTTTTTTTTTTTTTTGCATGGACTTGCATCCATCCACTTTTATGCATCTATCCTTTTCTTTTTTTTTTCTTTTTTTTTTTTTTTTTTTTTTTTTTTGCATGGACTTGCATCCGTCCACTTTTATGGGAGTGTTTACCCTCTTGAGGTGATCCGTCCATCTTGTGGACTTTGTAGTAATGCAAGTAAGAAAACATAGTTGTGTCTGAATATTCATTTTATTAATTAGAGAATCATGCATTGATAGAAAAGTACTTGCCCTCTTGGGCTTAAAAACATATTGTAGCAAAAAATTAACTAAATGAAACTAAAAAACTAAATAAACTGGGAAATTAGGGAGCGCCGTTGTTCTTCATATTATCTCTACTGGTAGTATTTTCATAGGTGCTCCGTGTTCCATGGGTGTTGCAGCTTTTGCCCGTCCAGCATTTCGAGGTGGTAGGTTCCCTTCCTCGGCCATGGTCCGTTGCTTTTCTATGCACATTGTTTGCTGATGATCTTCCATCTCCATCATGGCAATGTAGTACTTGCGTGCGGCCATCTGAGTTCCTCGTAGCTTTCCAACCTCGTACTCTGTAGGAAACTTGATCATTAGGTGGTATGTTGACATTACCGCCTTTCATGAATTAAGGGTAGGTCGTCCGATGATAGCATTATAAGCAGATGAGCAGTCGACCACAAGGAAAGCCACATCCTTAGTGATTTGCTGAGGATAATCACCTAATGTTACCGAAAGTGTGATTGTGCCCAATGGGAATACCCTCATACCTCCAAAACTAACCAGCGGAGCATTTGTTGGTATTAACCATTCTCCATCAATCCTCATCTACCGGAATGCCGGGTAGTATAGGATGTCTGCTAAGCTACCATTGTCGACCAGCACCCGGTTGAGTAGTCTCGTCTTCTTGTTGCTTGATACTCATCAAGCACGCCGTGGACTTCTTGTACCTGTGTCCTCCAATGAAGTATGCAGTGAACTAAGCGCTTAGGTCCTTGAAAGTGCTGATGGAGTTTGGCGTCAATCGGCTGAACCATACCCGTGTGGGGCCCTTAAAATGTGACCCATAAACAGTTGCATGAGTAGAGAAAATATTTGCACATTGATTATCCATCATATCTCTTAAGAAAAATATTTTCTAAAGTTCACACATAAGAAATAGCATATACTAGAATGTACAAAACTCAAAAATTAATCAATCAATTTTTAAATCAAGTTAAGTACCCAATTTAGCAAAGTGTATGCATGTTATGTGTGAAAACAATGAGAGATATGACTGCAAAACTGCAAGATGGATACAAAAACAATGCAATGCATGTGAATCCTAAACACAAATGATGCATGAAAAAGTTTTGGTCAAAAACATAGAAATTGAAAATATTTCAATTTTGATCGATCGAGTATCGATCGAACATCAATCGAGTCAGGCAAACTCAAACCTAAAATTTTAATCGCAATTTCGATTGATCGAAAAACAGGTTCGATCGATCGAAAATCTGGAAAAATCAGATTTTTGAAAAACAGAGCATTTAAATGCAGAAACTCCTCAAAGCACATTGTTTTATAAAAAAATGCATGAGTATGAGACGAAAAGTTTTTCAAAAACACTTGAATTTAACCCAGATATTCCAAAATCAAGATTTTCAATCAATTTGTCCTCTTGGATGACCACAACAAAATCACACACAATAAAATGTATCAAGTTTAACAAAGAGTAACTTGTGTAGTGTGTGCAACTAGTAAAAGCTTGAGATACACGTGAGGTGATATGTGAATAGCAATTAATCACAAAGTCTACACAATTCATCACATAGAATTTAAAAGAAACTATCACCTAAAGAGTTACATCCAATAACTCCCACATCTCCTAGAACAAAAGCTTGCAATCATGTAAGTTTCTTGCATTTTTGCCTCTTATTTGTATGAAATGGCATTCAGCCTAATAGTACACACCGGTTTGAATTAAGTGAATTGGCATCAAGCCTAATAGTACACACCAATTTTAAGCATTAAGCAATTAATTGAGGCTACACCTTACGTTCTTTTTGTGCATGTGCTAGACTTTCTCGAGCACAGAATCTTATGATATGCACTAAGGTGTTCATGATTGGCTAGTGAACAGTGGTGAGATGGTTATTTATGCCTTTTTCAAAAGGATCAAGTCCGATAGTCAAATAACATGTGACTTCAAGATTAAGACAAAGTGATAAACACTATAAACATCTTTCCTACACAACATGCACTACAAAGTTTCAACTAGTAAAGTGTAATAATTAAGCTCATTCGAGCTAAACAAAGTACATAAACGTGTTATGTAAAGATAAGGTAGCCAACCTTGATTTCAAATCCATGATATGAAATACAAAACACAAAAATCTTTTTGGTTTAAAAAATTTTATGACCAAAAACAAAAAGCACACATTATGCTAAATGAACAATGCAAATGCAATGCATGACAATGTTTAACTAAGCTATAGAGGGTACACAAACAAGAAATATCAATTTCTTAATTAACCCATGAGTGCATGTACAAACTAGTACATACTCGCACAAAATCAGAAATAGCTTAGCATACTATTCAAGTTTCTCCACAATGTCAAGCATGTTTTAAATCAAGAGAGAGATATCATAACCAATGTAATCCTCAAGAACAATAAAACAGGACACAAAATAAAATATTTTTGTCTTTTTGAAATTTTTCAATGTTTTTGGATTTTTTTTTTAATAAAAACAACCTAAAAAACAAAACAACCAAAAACAAAAACAAAACATGTCCACAAATAATTGAAAGAATTAAATCAGGGACAAGTTATCAACACTCACCTTGGAGAATCTTTTCTCACCCATCTAGCATGAGTATTCGGCTTTGTAGGTGAAAATCCATGAGAAGTAGAGTGTATTTGAGGAATTACACCAATCTTCTGAGAGAGACTGAAATCCAGCAAATTCCTTTCACAAGCCAACAAGCTAAAATTTTTCAAAAGCATATGAAATAATTTATATGGACTTATGGCAGGAGAAATATCATCACATATCCTAGATTGAAACACAAAATGCTTAAATTTCAATTTATGACAATTAGGATGAATGTGACCGGAGACACCACAAAAGTGACAAACAGGAACAAATTTAGGAACATCAGTATTCCTAACAACAAGTCTAGTATCAGATTTAGGTTTTTGCCTCAACAAAGAACAATTTGGTCTAATATGACCAACAACACCATAAAGGTGACAGGTAGGCACAAAAACAGATTTCTTTTACACACTAGCAGCAGGTTTAGACATAGGTTTAGAAACTTCAGCGTTAACATCAAAACTTTTACCTTTGTCTAACCTAGCAATATAAGCCTTTTCTTTATTATTCCTCTTGAAAGGAGGGATATAAACTTTCTCAGTTTTAGGCTTAAGAGGAATAGAAACAATTCTGTTATCAACAACAGGCTTGGTACTAGTCAAATTTTCAAGTTTAGTTTGAGACTCAACTAACTCTTGTTCCAAGCTTTTCATCTTCTCATCTTGAGAGGAAATTTAATTTCTCAAAAATTCATTCTTTTTATTAGACTCATCTAATCTCACAATCAAATCCTCTTTTTCAAGATTAGCCAATTTTAACTCTTCTTTAAATTTCTTAGAAATTTTCAAAGATTTAGATAATTCCTTACGAAGAGTTTCAAAAGCATCAAAAAAATCAATAGAAACAATAGTGTCCTTTTTATTCAAAACATCACAGGCATCAATAAAATCAGCAGAAGCATAAGCAGAAAGACACTTCAAATTATCCATGATAACAGGGGTCAAGGATCAGCTCAGAGATCAAAAGATCTACAACAGAAGAGCTACCCGCTCTGATACCACTTGAACGGTTTTAGACCCCTTAGAACACAACCAGATTGGTTAGCCTAGATTAATTAGCCAAGTTGTTACTTAGTCAAATTATGCAATTTTAAGTTAAAGCAATCAAATAATCATATCAAGATATAAAGCAGCGAAAAATAAATGAACACAAGATATGATGACCCAGGAAACCACACGGTAAAAACCTGGGGAGGATTTGACCCACCGATCCTCAAGGCAAACCTGAATCCACTATGAAGGAATCGAAGTTCATACAAAAGGACTACAAGCTCCCCGCTCGACTTCCTAATGCTACCCACCAGTAGAACTTACTGACACGACCACGTGCAAGCTCCGAATCCACGGACTCATTCTTTCTTGGACTCTTCAATCAAGTAAAAGCACCCCCGCTTGTGTATCTTTAAGTTCTTGAATTTGCAACTAAATGATTATCAAGATGTTGATAACCCTAAGTTTATGTGAAGGAAAGCTCCTTAAAGATCTCACAAGAGATTCACATAAACAGCAATATGAGCAACAAAGACCTTAGAGAGGTTTGGGTACAAAACCCTAGATACAAAAGAGACACTCTCTTCTCTCTCTCTAAAAGCTCTAAAAAACGTGGCTTAGGGTTTCCTTTATATAGTGGGAGAATTAGATCTGAAACCCTAATCCTTAATGAGCTTAAGCTGCTGTTTGGGCCGACTTAAAATTCTGCAGATACGATTTTCGATTGATCGAACCAGCTAGAATATGAAGTCTTCTTCCTGCGGCTTGTATGTTCTTGAATCTTGACTTGAATCACCTTGAGCATTGTCTAATAAAACCTATAGACTCTAAGATCTATATCTAGACAAGTTTGTGTTCACGATTTGCTAATTGTTCTAAACATTTAGAACCTAACAAATACTATGTCAATTTTGTTTCTACTATTATCTTTTGAATGAAAATTAGTGACATGTCTAATGGCCAAAATCAAAAAATAGCTTCCATTGATGTAACAATAAATTAAAATTTTATTTTGGTTGTTTGTTATGTTAGCAATTTTTATCAAATATATAGCGGCAGAGATTAAATTGACATGACACTAAAAGGTTAGAGACCAAATCGACACAATTGAAATGTTAGGAACCAAATTAAAATATGATGTAAAATATAAAGACCAAATATGTAGCTTACCCAAAAATAAATAAATACCTCTAAAACCAGCATGCACCAAGCTCAAGTGTTACACATTCCAAAATAAGAAATAAATAATAACTTAATACCATTATTGAATTACTGTTCATCAAAAATTAAAATAAAAGATAAAAAATTTCTTTGCTCTCTCTCTCTCTCTCTCTCTCTCAATTGATTTTATGTGGATTGTCCAGTGTTTGACTTTGGAGCTCTTTGCACTCTCTCTCTCTCTCAGATCAAATCGAATGTATCGACTTTGTAGATCCCACTATGGAACCCAAACAAGCAATTGTTATTGTTGTTCCAATTGGACAGAGAATTGCAGTCTTGTCGCAGCTTTTTTAGCGCGAAAATCAACAATGAGGGGGAGCTAGGAGAGGTGGTGGAGCTCGTGGGGTGTCTAGTTTGGCAATTGTGGTGGCGGAACTCGCGGGTTTGCTGAAGACTGAGTTGAATGTAACAGAGATGGAGTATTGAAATTGGAGTTATTTGTGAATACTGGTTAAACTAAAGTAACAAAAGTGGCCAAATTTGACTAAAATTATGTAGAGCCTAATGTGACTGTTAAGTGAGGTTGAGATCAAGTCTTGGCAAAGCTACGTTACCTCAGACATCAGTTCATGTCGAAGTAAGTTCCATCCAGTATTCCTGTTGGTGGTCCCTCATCGACGTAATCGTTATACAAAGACAGAAAACAAAACCAACAACGTACATCGATGCAAACATCACCGATGGGCAATTTACAAACAAGCACATGCAGATTATAACATAGCCAGAGTCAGACAAAAATAGTGATTAGAAATTGTGGTCAAATTGATTTAATATTTTGATCAATTTCCCACATTTTCATTTACTCTCTCTTTGTAAAAGGGTGACCCAAACTGATGTTGCGACGAAAGTGTGGTCATGGGTTTAATAATTCCATTTAAATGTGAATAAGTACTCTTCACAATGTGTTACACGCTTCATTCGACATGTGCATTGTAAATAATTGTCTTCTTGATTAATTCTCACAGCCAATGGCAGCTCCACATGCAAGCTAGGTGGTCATAGGACCACCCTGACTTGTATCTGACTTGCAAAAAAATGTATATATACAATTGCTAAAAGAAATTATATGCTAAGCTTACTTATTGTGACTACTCTTATAAAAATATTGAACATCCTAACTTGAGAATTACAAAAATTTGAATTCAACAAAAATAATAGTAACATTACATTCACAACATTTTTACATTAATTTTACAACAAATTCAGTGTAGTCCCCCCCCCCCCCCAAAAAAAAACCATAATCCTTAATCCCTTTTATAAATTAAAAAAAAAAACTTAAATAACAATAATAAATATTAGCCCAAATAACAACCAATACAAACCAAACAAAAACAAAACAAGACCAAACAACAACAAATGACCATCCTAAAAAAAATTCTTAGAACCGGTACTGCTCAAAGTCATTACTATAGAATAAAAGTTAAAATAAGCTCCTATTCTTTCTAGCCCTAACATATATAGGAAAACATTACTTAAGGCATTTGGGAAATTACCAACTGACAACAATGCAAGAATCAATTTTTGAAAAAACAAAACAAAGACAAAAAGAATGATTACGCTAATCTATAAGTACTAGCTATTGTAAGATACTAACAGTAGAAAATATTATCTTGAATTCATGGTTACATGGTCAGATGAAATGAAGTTGAGACCAATTAATTTCTGACACTCCGATAATTCTGTCATGCTAAGATTGATGTAAGAATTAGTCAATTCGCTTTTGAAATTTGAACCAAGAATTGCGCAACCTTAATAAATCACTTGAAGCTCCGAAAGGCCAGCCGAAACTGCTCCATCGCATTACTATTAGCTTCAAAAATATATATGTTTCACTGTTCCTTTCGTATACAGCAAAACTAAGTTGGCGGAAAATCTTCAGCATCCAAATTTTTATGTGCATTTGCGTCAAGAATATGTTGCGCATGCTTGACAAAGCATGCCAACCTTTTATGCCTCATCATAAAATTTTGACTAAAAACAGTTTTTGTTTTGTTTTGTTTTTTTGTTTTTTTTTTTTTTTTTTTTTTGGTTTTTTTTTTTTTTTTTTTTCTTGAGACTTTTGTAATTCAAAATCTAAATGATTTATTTCAAATGGGATACATGGCTTATGAAGGTAAAAATTACTCCAGTATGTTTTTATTTGAATGAGGAAGTTTATATATATATATATATATATCATTGTCCTCTTTTGGTCGGTTCTTATAATACATTATTTTTTGGAATTAACTTGCGTAGTAGAGAATACAATTTCTCTCTAGCTACTCGCACTGAAATAAGTTAGAAATCTCGCTCAGCTTTGTCAACCTTGCAAATCAAAATATCCACACTTTGGCAAATAAAAATAATGCATAATCGTGAATGGACAGATATATACCTTGTGAATTTAATTTTATAAAGATTGCCTGTAAAACTCTATTATTATCCTGTTCTGTTATCTTTTGTAACATTACATTTTAATAAAGTAAAGAATGGGCTGTTTTGCAATAAATACAGCCTAATTACAGTAAAATAAATAGCAAATATAAAAATAAAAATAAAAGAGACAAAATTTTCTAAAGAAAGAGACAAGACAAGCCCAATAAAAAAAGGATTAACGCTCAAGTTCAACATCTTTGCTTGACAAAGGCTACATTGAAAGGAAAAATGACGATTAAAATGAAACAGGTTGAATTAATATTTGAATCTTATACACTAAATTTCCTGTGAAAGCAGTTGAGACCCTCAATGCTGATCTGTTATAGTCGTAACGGGTCTCTCTTTTTGTTTTTTTAGTTGGCAATCAACGGCGGCTTAATGTATTTTGGGGCCTAAGGCAAAAACTAAAATTGAGGCATTTTATATATTTAAATATGATTTTTTTTAAAATTTAAATTCAATTATTTTATTTTAGATGCAAAATTACTACTAATTAACATGAACCATGTAGATTTTTTTTTGAAAGTCTATAGACAAAAAATTTGACAAAACTTTTCACATCTATTGACGTGGCAGATTGATAATTTGATAGTGGTAAGTAAAAAAGTGATGTTAGTGGTGGATTTAGATAAAAAATAGTAAAAGTTTGTCAACTCAACTTGTGAAAAATGTTGTGATTTTCTTTTTTGTATTGCTCTTTTTTTTAGAAGCTATATTCATAATATTTTTATAACAAATCTTAGGTCTTAATTTGTATTGGTTCTAATTTGAAATCACCATTGAAATTAATTTTTTATTATCAATAATACCGTGTAACAACTTATCTCTTAGGATTTATTTTGAAAATGTTGTGAACGTAATATTTTTTTCTTTTTTTTTTTCATTTGATAAAAAAATATTATTTTATTCATTGACTAATATTTGGACTTAATTAATACTATTATAATATATTAAAAAACCTCCATTGATTAAAATTTGAGGGCCTTTTTTCTACTTGGGGCCTTAGGCGACCGCATCGGTTGCTTTATATATAGAGCCGGCACTATTGGCGATACATTTAAAGTGTACAATTTTCAATTTTGTGCAGATAATAATAAAAAGCACTTTTCAAATTTAAATATCATTTTTCATAATAGTCGAGTTGACAAGATTTTACGAGTTTTTATCTAGACCCATCACTGACATTACTTTTTTACTTACAACTAATAATTTGCTACATCAGTCGGATGTGAAATTTTTTGTCAAAATTCTTTGTATCCATAGACTTTCTCAAATAATGTCATTTGAGGAAAAAAAAAAAAAAAAATCTTTTCACCAATCAAGCCAATTCACCATTGGATTCAAAACCAATCCAAAACCCCAATTGAATTGGCCATACAAGCAACAAACCAGTGTAAGCTAGGGTAGTCAAATAGATGGGTTTGGGTTGGAAATAAGTGTTGGGTACATAAAACTCAGGACAAAATGGGCTTTTGTCCTTTTCGGGCAAATTAAACATTCTTTTGCCCCATTTCCCAAACCAAATATGGAAATGCCCTTGTTTTATAACTTGATAATACGAGAGTCAAGTTTTTATGAAGACTCAATATTACTATGATTGAGTTAGTCTGATCGTTGTGCCCCGCTGGCGCAGCAGATGTGGGTTTTCCCCAATAAAAAAATGATTGTGTAGTCATTCATAACTCGAGAACCGTAAAATCGAGTTTTCTTCAGCGGTTTGAATCAATAGGACCCTAACATATCACAACCCCTATTCACTCACTCTCTCCCTATACACTCTCTTTCCCTCGCTCTCTGCCATCACTCTCTCCCTCGCTCGTTCTACGATTAGGCTTCCCGACTCTTCCTCACTCTCCATCAGTCTCACTCTCTCTATCCAATCTCCCTTAGCCGTCGTTGCTTCTCGTTGTCATTTCTTCTTTTTGTCGTTGCTTCCCGCCACCGTTGATTACAGGTACGGTCCTCTCCTCTGATATCTTTTTGATCTTGGTTAATATTAGGTTGTGTTTTATGTGGGCTTTTGATTATTTTGTTGAAACTTACTTAAAAAGTAGTAAATTTACTAATCAAGATGAGAATTTTGTTATCTTTTATATGCTGCGATGATGATGATGTAAAGTATTTCTTGCTATATGGTTATGTCCATGTGATTTTCTCATTAATGAGAAATTTTTGTGTTTTACATGCTGCAATGATTATTTTCTCATTAATGAGTTTAAATGTGCTTGGGGTTTTGATTGGGGGGGGGGGGTTTTGGCAAATCGAGTGGTGGTGTTTCAGTGATGTTTCTGGGTTTGTGTAAAATGTGTCTTATCTGATTGCAGGCATGATTTTGTTATAGTTGTTGTAAATGGTGTCAAACTAATTACGTTTGAGTGTAAATAGTTGTTGTAAATGGTGTAAAATGTGTCATGCCTCTAGTAGCAACCGTTAGCTCTGAAGTAGAACCCATCTCGTAAAGATTGGTTTGGACAAAGATTGGTTCTATTGGTTACGCGTTAAGAAAAAAATGATGAAAATGATAAGACTCTGGTTGTTTGAAGCAGTCTTTCGTAAATCCAAGATGTTCTACCCATAATGACATCCTATATACATAAATCTATGAAATACAATACACATTCACATGAAACAGAAAGTCAGTTACTGTAAGTCTAGTTAAAAACCAGTAAGAGTGATGAAATAGTAGTGTTTAGTACAGCAACAAACAAATTAAGTTCTTTCATATCCCTTATAAGTTTTAGTACTCATTTTTTTTGGTATATCTAGGTTTTTATAATTTTCATTATTTCTTGGAATTGACACTACTTTTGTTTTGCAATCTAGAAAACTTTAAGTAATTTTACTGAAAAAAAAAAAAATTCATTCCCTGATACCCTCAACTTATATGTGCAAATGTATGGCTGGAGAAGCTGATATAGCAAGCATAAAAGTTCTTTTGCTTGCAATACAGCTTCTTTTTGTTTAAAATTGACCATATGGAGGGGGAGAGGAATAATTGAACATTCAATGGTCCTGCACCCTTTAGTGAATTTGAGATTCTTGTTTGAACCCTGAAATATTATAATATTCTTTACTCTAATTTTTTATTTAAAGAATTTGGAGAGTGGCTGCTTTTTAAGGTTTCTTTAAATCAATTTGGTACTCTTCTATAGGAGCACAAATATGTGAACTTTTTTTTGCCCCCTTTTATTTTGAGCTCGCTAGTTACTATGGATTAAGAAATTTAAAATCTTTGTGTAAATGAAAATGGGTGCTTCTATTGTGGATATTTCAGGCTCCATTTGTGGGGGTTCTAACTCATTCCAACACTCAACATGTTTCCTTGGTTTCTTTTTCTACTGTCATCCATTTGCACTCATCACAAGTTTCTTCTATCATCCAACACTCAACATCTATAGCCTCATATGATATTTTACAGTAGTCGATGGCGATTTATTGTTATGATTGGCATGCTTTATACATGGTTTTTCTCTAAATACAAAATTTTAGGTTTGTACTTCCTTATTTGCACTCTTGTATTTTTGGGTCATGCTCTGGGATACGAGGGCTTTTACGAATTTTTTTACCCCTAAATCAATTTGTTTAATATGTTTAAGTAAGGTATGTCTACTTGGCATGGTGTTTGATGAGGACCTAAGGAATAAGCTTTCTTTATCAATTGTTTTATTTATTTTCTTCATAATAGTTGAATAATAATGTTTTAGCTTGTGTATTTTTTCGTAGTCAGCCTGGAACTTCATTTTTTTTTTAATTGAAGTCTATCTATTTGTTGTCTATATCATTATTGATATCATTTTCTGTTAGCCGGCAACTGGAGTTTTATACTTTTATTTGTGTCTTGCTATTTGTTAGTTAGAAGTTTTGAATCTTAATGTGTCTAGAGAAGGGGAAATTGTGATTCACAATCTTGATTTGTAATGATGTGTCTACACTCTATAGGGGGGAAATGTTGATTTTCTTATGCAACAGAGTGCACAGAATTCTTGAATCTTTATATATGAGGACATAAGGCAATAATCTGTTTTTATCAATTGTAATCATTATTCTTTCCCCAACATGCGAGTGCTTTGGTTATTAAAAAATAAAAAATAAAAAATAAAATGAGTGTCTTTAGTTTGTCAGCTTGCAACTTCTTTTATGCTAAACACTGATTTTTCATTATGTCTTGCTATTTATTGCTATTTATTGTTAGTGAAAAGAAGTTAACTCACGGTTTGTCTATGTGAGGAAAAATTGTGATTTACTTTTGCAGCAAGGGTATGGTATAGAAGTGTTGAATCTTTATTATTCATGGTTTGTCTACGTGAGGTTTGCTTATGATTAGTTTGTATCATCTTCATCTAAGTATATTATTTCTACCTGATGATCTTCCAATTTACAATTCTTCCTGGGTGGATATTAAATCTCAGTGGCAGTCTTATCAAATATAAGAACATGGAAGCTTGAATTTCCTTCATATTTGAAGACTAAAATATAACCATAACAGATAGAATGGTATTCAACGAAATCCTGCCAACCATTACAAAACCAAATGTTGTTATCAGATTTCTTCAAATCCACTTGCCAAATACCACCATAGGGAGCAATGAGTGTAGCTACGGTGGATAGCTCAACACTGTTGAACCTTGACCAAAAGTACCCATCCACACTCACGTGAATACACAGAGCATCCTTGAAAAGTTTATGCTTAACAGCTTCGCACTATTGAACCCTGTCCAGTCATATCACCTACACGCACGTCAATATACCTTTTGCAATGCACGCTCAACAGCTTTTGCAATGCATCGTTTTCAAGAATGCAGAGCATCCCTGAAAAGTTTATGATATATTTAACACAACTCATCACTATCTCATCAAGTCATGTCAGATGAAGTACATCAATGCTGAATAGTATTAATATGAATAAATATGTAACCTCTTTTGCAGTACACATCACTAGCCCACTATTGTAATATAAGCTATAGCCATATCAAATAGCTACCTTAGCGAATCACATGCACCAACAGACGCCACTATACAACCAAGTCATGTTCGCAATTATGCATGTGCTCCTCAACACCTTGCCATTAAACAATACACTATCGAGTTATATCATTTTTATTCACGTGAATACTTACCCTTTCATATAGTCACATCCACGTGAATACTTGCCCTTGCAAAACCCCTATATAAAGTCTCATTTACATTTACCCTTGCAAAACATCTACACATACCGAAGTCCCATTTACATCTACCCTTACAAAACATTTGCACATACTGATCTAAAGTCACATTTTCCAATGTCAATACGCAATTGGATGCTACCTCATTTCCAGATAACTATAGAAGCGAAAGAGATTCCGACGAGAGGGAATACTATGTCGGATTGTAGTGGGAGTGGGACTTTCGCGTGAATGAGTTCAACACTCTGTACGATGATCTCCTGCAACTTGAAGCACCTCTTGTCGTTCGTAGCTCGCTCGCATTTCCACGGTGAAACATGCACCAATATGAGTGTGCAGTTACTAAAATTAAAAAAAAAAAAAAGAGTAAACAATCTTATGATATTCTGAGGGTTCAGGTATCATATACTACAACTAGTGAAGGAGCTGGGCGCCGCAATGAACAAGCAACTCACTCCGACGGAACGTAGCAATGTTCTCAACTATGAGGACTACCTGTCAGAATGAATGCCTATGTGGTGTGCGTGTGTTATGTCTAGTGTTAAGTTAATAATGTTAGTGTAAGTGTGCGAATATTTAACTTTTATGCGTTATGTGAGAATAATCTAGATTACGAATAACGTGCATGCTCCTCACAATCAATAATAAGGTTTACATAGTACAAATGCAACAACGGTGACACACATACATATAAAACATAGTTAAGCAAAATAGTTCTCCAACAAAATCTACTAACACCATGGCATGATTAGTCTTCATCTGACATCTCCACGCCCGACTGACAAATGGGATTAGCAAGAAGTGATTGCATGAATTGTGCATGCTCGTTCCACCCTTCCTCCACTAACTCTCGAATCTCGACTTGGGCCCGATATCGATTAAGACGTATCTTTATTCGATTATTTTCTTCTTTTATGCGGTTCAATGCTTTACGAAGTTCGTCGATCGTGTCTCTAGGCATCTACGATGCGAGTCGCCGAGGCACTGGCAACTTAAAACCAACCAACTCATCATAAAACATTTGTTGTTCATGAAATAACCAAGCCCACTCCTGTCTCATGGTATTGTGAACATAAGCACTATTTTGCAGATTCGGATTGATTGGATAACTGAACTCATATTCCAATACCCAACAACGACCCATAGTAGTAAACACATCATGAGGCCTATAGATTTGTGGGTTGCCAGAACCAGACATTGACGTTAAATACAATAACACCAAACGATCAAGTTAACAGTGTGCATCAACTATTGGTAAATAATGTATTGCTGTGTAAGATGGTACACGACAAAGATATTCATAAATTTGTGTACTATTACATGCTAAAAATGAAATATTAGCACTAACACTAACACTAACATTTGACCATGTGTAAACACATTGTTGTTAATGTCTACACATTGTGTTTAATACAAAATGTTATTGTAAATGTTTGACCAATGTGATTATGTGCAATACAAAATGTTGCTATAGTAAATATTTTATTCTCTTGTGACCAATGTTTACTACAACAAACAACCAAAATCACACCAATGTACTTACTTCACACTCATTCAACCAAAAAAATAAAAATTCAGTACAATATCAAATGAAAATACCATTGCCCTAAAATTCTGGTGTGAGGTTTTTTACCTGAGATGATACAAACTTCAGTTGAGTTTGAAAGCAACTGTTGATTTGAGCAAAGTGGAATCCAGTTCAGCGGAAGAAAGCAAGACACTCTAAATGGGAGGAGGTGTGGAGAAATTATACAAGAATAACTCGATTTTACGGAGTTCGAGTATACTTTATAACTCGATATTAAAGTAATCGAGTTATGTTAAAAGCCATATTTCCGTACGCCTAACACAAAGACAGTCTGAAAATAGGTTTAATAACAGCATAACTCGACATCTGAATAGTCGGTTACATAACTCGATTAATGTAAAATCGAATTATTTTGGGATTGGAAAAAGAAAATGCCATGCTGGACGTCCAGCGTGGCACAAAGCTGAAGCTAACTCGATTATTCTATAATCAAGTTATTCACATAACTCGACTCTCATATTATCGAGTTACAAAACAAGGGTATTCTCCTAATTAGTTTGAGAAAATGGGCAAAAGGATGTTCAATTTGCCCGAAAAGGGCAAAAGCCCATTTTGTCCATAAAACTCATTTAACCAATTAATTATAACCCAAACACAACCCAACCCAACCCAATTATAATAAATTAAACCCATCCCACCAAATTACCCAATATTCAATGAATATATATATATATATATCTAAAATACCTCCCTTCTCATTACAACCTATAATCTTGTAATCAGATGGCAACCCCAGTTTACATTCCAGTTTACACTTGTAACACCATAGTTGGTCTTCACAACTGTAACCTGTATCATTGTAATATGGCCCCGGTCGGCCTTTTAGTTTGCTTGTAATTTACCCCCCCCCCTTTTGGTATCAGACCCAAGTTGGCCGATAATAGTGTTGTAAGTTACATTTAATTTTCAATCAAGTTGGCTGGTGAATCCGCCATAGTTATCCATTATTTTCCACATTAAAGATTATTTTCATGAATATATCTCCTGATAGTTTTATTTTGTTTTACATCTATTTTATGATAACTCTTCCTTTACCATTCATTATTTTCTTCATCTACTATATTTTCCTCAGTGTTGTTCTTTTGATGGTAGGCTGAGCCTCCTTCTTTACCTATCTGTTTATCATTCTGTGATTATTTGTTCATGTTGATTAGTTATATCCCAGTTATCTGCTTCTTCTTGTTTCTATGTTTATCCAAAAGTTTGTTGTAGATGTGTACTGTTGAGACACGTAAGACCAGATTTGTACTGTTTGTCAACCCAGTAAGTCCCAGTGTCCTAAGTCGAGTGGCCGTTTAGCCAGAATGAGGCATTTAAGGCTTAAAAGTTAGGATGATGGCAGCAAGAGGTTGAAGTGAGCAAGATATTAGGCAATCGTCTTGTAGAACACCCTATTTTAGATCTAAGGATAGATTCAGAAGTTTGAGGATAGAGGTAATTAGGTTGTGATTGTTTAACTAGGCTTTTAATCCAGAACAATTAATAGGTTGTTTAGAAGTAACTCTTCTACTAACATTAGATCATCCCTCCCTGAGATCCCTCAAGAAGATGTAATTCTCAATTCGGAATCTTTTCAGTTATCAGATGTAGATCTAAAACTAGGAAATTGGAATATCCCTAAGGTTCCCATCAACCAGATCTATAAATCTTCATGGAACTTGAAAAAGGCTTTCAAGACATATTACCATGTTAGAACTATAGAGCAAGTCTATAGTATCAACAAGGAGTACGAGACGTGATACTTGGTACCCTCTTCAACCCTGTTAGCGCACAGGAAAGATGGACATAATTACATCCACATAGGTTTAGTCTAGGTTGGAGCTAAACCCTTGATCAGAGAAGGTTTGAATTGTTTAATCCTAATGGCCCTTAGAGACACCCATCATATTAGGTTTAATGAAAGCCTCTTAGGAACCATTGAAACCAGTCTCAGTTGTGAACCAGTTCATTTCGACTGTTTCCCCAACTTTGCAGTCAGCCTTAGTGACCCACATATCATGAAGGCTCTCACCCTCAATATCAAGACTCATGGAACCCTCATGTTACAAGGAGTACAATAGTTAGCCTTGATATATAGAGTGTATTATAAGTGCATGAGGACGAACTTCAATGTTCAAGCACTTGACAAGAGAAATATTGAAGAAACTACTCTCATTCAAACCAAAGACCTTAGATCCAAGATCCAGGTACCCAGAACCCTGAAATGGTCGAAGGTCACATTCCCTTCAAATTGGACTCTAGAGAATGAAAACTTTCCTTTCCAAATCCAAAACCTAGCCCGGAATCCAGACTTAGACTTTGTCCAGCAACTAGTTGATGGTACAGTTAGACTCAGTTTTGACCAGTCTAGGTTTAAAACACCCCTAGATTCACCCATAGAATATGATGAATCCAAGTTTAGATCCCCTGTAGATCTACACCAACCTAGTAGACACTTACCTATCATTCTTAGAGATAGGCCTACATCCCAGTGTAGCTCAACCAGACCTCTAGCACCCTTTCAAAAATCTAAAAGAGATTTAGGACTAGAGCTCCAAGGTGTTAAGACCAGATCCCAGGTTAGTACACCCTTCTACATAGTCAAACAAGACTCAATTGCNACACAGCAAATACCCAATATAATCCAATGTACACACATAACACTTATCACCGTTTCTATAAATTATTGTACATTTCTTGGAGCACCAAACAACACCAAACAACTAATATAACCCTAAGCTACTCATATAACACTCATTCAAGAAAATACCAAAACACAAGTAATACAACATATTCAATGAAAATTCTTCCCTAACAAAAACATACATTATGGTTGATAAATATTTATAATATCTATAACTACTTTTACCTACACAATAAAATTCTCTATGTATTTTAAAGAAGAAAATAAGTTTCTCACCTGAGATGATAGAGAGATAACACCAATTTTTGACAGAAAATTCTGAAAATGAGGAGAAGCTGATCTGAAAATGATGAGCAGAATTGCATGAGAAGCTGTAAATAGCAGAATAACTCGATTTTACTAGAACCGAGTAAAACTAATAACTCGATTTCCCAATCATCGAGTTAAGCTTCACATGCAATATACGTGATTTGACATGGTGTCAGAGTGTACCAGAAGAACTCAATTATATAGAAGCCGAGTAATACGAGTAACTGATTTGAAATCTACACATAACTCGGATTCCACAATGCCGAGTTATAAACAGTTACGCGTGAATATTTTATTTCCCAAAATCCACGCTGGATTGCCAGTGTGGCAAGAACCTGCCTAAAACTCGGTTTTTGGATATGCGAGTAAGTAGATAACTTGGCTTTACAATTATCGAGTATTGAAACAGGGGCACACCCCTATATAGTTTCAAAACAGGGGTATAACGCCAAATATTTTTGCCCAAAGGGGCAAAAGGCCAGATAGTCCCACTTAGTTCTCCATTTCTTAGTAAAAATTTAATCCACACTCACCATAACTAGATATATTCTTTTGAAAAAAAAAAAAAAAAGAACAAAAATGTGTTTCAACTTTCAAATCCCCTTCGCTTAAGGAAAGACCCAAGATTTTAAGCTAGAGGGAGCCAGAGTATAAACCAAAAAAAAAAAAAAAAACTCCAAATATGCATTCATATAGTATTAACAAATTTTAAATATACAAAATCATTGTTTTTTAATACATTAAGATGTAATCATTTACCAACAAAGAAAATTTTTATTTTTTTAATGCTAGGCTAGCTCTTTTTTTTTTTGTTAGAGCATTTAGAAGAGGGAGCCAATTACAAAATTGAAAAATAGCATATGTAAAAAAAAAAAAAAAAAAAAAAAAAAAAAAAAAAAAAAAACACTGGCCCTACCTGGGTCCGTCCCCGCCTTTGCTCCACTTGTTGCAAGAATAAGTATATATAGAAAAATAAGTTTATATTATACATTGAAAATGAAATTAAATATATCATTTCTAACTTTAACTCCTTTAAAAAACCAAAAATATTTTTTAACTAAGCTTGAATATTGGTGGTTATAAAAAAAAAAAAAAAAGCTTGAAAATTGGTGAAACAACATGTTTATACACATGGAAAAATAATATTACTTTATTAATAATCATTAAAAATAGCGTTGTAGGAAAAATATTTTTAAGAATATCATCTTCATAAAATTGTGTTTTGAAAACACGATTTTATCTAAAATTCTGTTTATGTGGCAAGAACTGATGAGACGTGTCCACCTAGAAATTGTGTATCCAAAACACGTCTTCAATTAACATTGAAATTGTGTTTTGGAAACACAATATTAGTGCAATTTTTTTTTAATGCCCACTAATTAAATTTCACTTACCTTCACTCATATTAGGGATAAAATTGCCCTTTGCCCTTTTCGGGCAAATTATATAGCCTTATGCCCCCATTCCCAAACTAATTAGGGAAATGCCTCTTTTTTAAAACTCGATTTACTACAAATCGAGTTAAGCCCTATAGTAGTGTTTTTAAGAAGCCTGTAGTGACGCTTTAAGGACCTATAGTGGCGTTTTTTAACTCGACCTCCATGAAATTGAATTAACTTGATTTCATGGAGGTCAAGTTAAAAAACGCCACTATAGGTCCTTAAAACGTCACTATAGGCTCTTTAAAATGCCACTATAGAGCTCAATAATTTTTTTTAACTTGATTTGTAGTAAATCGAGTTCTAAAAGAGGGGTATTTCCCTAATTAGTTTGGAAATGAGGGCATAAGGCTATTTAATTTTCCCGAAAAGGGTAAAGGGCAATTTTGTCCCTCATATTAGCATAAAAAATATAACTTCAAAATTTACATTGCAATTGTGTCTTAAAGACACAATTAGTGTGAAAGATAGAATTTCAGAATTTATATTATAATTGTGTTTTAAAGACATGATTATACAATTAGCCGGTTTTTAAAATATGATTTAAGTGTAAAAACATAATTTTACGTTTGCACTTAAAATTATGTTTTTAAAACACCATTTCACAATTTGTCTTGAAACTGTGTTTTAATGTAAAAACAAAACTTGCCTTGCACAAATTGCAAAATCTCAAAATTTACTCTAAAATTGTGTTTTCAAAACCCCGTTTGGTAAGTGATTTCTAGTAACGTTGTTTTGGAAACACAATATTAGTGCAATTTTTTTTTAATGCCCACTAATTAAATTTCACTTACCTTCACTCATATTAGGGATAAAATTGCCCTTTTCGGGCAAATTATATAGCCTTATGCCCCATTTCCCAAACTAATTAGGGAAATGCATTTTTTTTAAAACTCGATTTACTACAAATCGAGTTAAGCTTTATAGTAGTGTTTTTAAGGAGTCTATAGTGACGCTTTAAGGACTTATAGTGGCGTTTTTTAACTTGACCTCCATGAAATCGAATTAACTTGATTTTATGGAGGTCGAATTAAAAAACGCCACTATAGGTCCTTAAAACGCCACTATAGGGCTCCAAATTTTTTTTTTTTTTAAACTCGATTTGTAGTAAATCGAGTTCTAAAAGAGGGGCATTTCCCTAATTAGTTTAGAAATGAGGGCATAAGGCTATTTAATTTTTTCAAAAAAGGCAAAGGGCAATTTTGTCCCTCATATTAGCATAAAAAATATAACTTCAAAATTTACATTGCAATTGTGTCTTAAAGACACAATTAGTGTGAAAGATAGAATTTCAGAATTTATATTATAATTGTGTTTTAAAGACATGATTATACAATTAGCCGGTTTTTAAAATATGATTTAAGTGTAAAAACATGATTTTAAGTTTGCACTTAAAATTATGTTTTTAAAACACCATTTCACAATTTGTCTTCAAACTGTGTTTTAATGTAAAAACACAACTTGCCTTGCACAAATTGCAAAATCTCAAAATTTACTCTGAAATTGTGTTTTCAAAACCCTGTTTGGTAAGTGATTTTTAGTAACATTGTTTGTATTTTTTTAGAAATATATGTGGGTGAAAAAATATGTGAAAATACATATAATATTGTTTAAACACTGAAAAATGTTATTTAAACAAAAGTAACAAACAAACCCTATTATTTGAAAATCATGTTTGGGAATCATGAGATCCACGTGGAGAGTTTTCTTGTCAATTTTGTTAATATCATGTTTTGAAAACACTTTTTTATGAAAGGTGAGAGTGAGATAACTATTTAAAATACTTTTTATTTTCTTCCAAAAAGCTTTATTTATTTATTTTTTATAATAAATAATATTATTATTCCAAAAAACCCAAAAACAAGAATTGAACTACGCTCCAAAACCCCAGAGGCGGAGGTAGAACAGAGAGACGCGGACGCTTCACTAACGTTCGCCAAGTGTGTGCACCCCTCTCTCTCTCTCTCTCTCTATCTCTCCGGTTAATAGAATAGAGATAATGGAGGGAGGGAATACGAGGAAGAAATCATCTCCTCTCACTCTCCAACAATTCGTCTCCATCACCGCCCCTCTTCTTGATTTGGAGAAGGTTCTCTCCCTCTCTTTCTATAATTAATTCTTTCATTTTCTTTGTTCAACTTCGCCTATAATCATTTGTGTTTTGAATTAATAGGATTGCAAAAACTAAACGGGGAAAAAGAGATAATTAAATGCATTTTTTGATTAATTTTTTTTTTAATAAAAAAAATGTGTTGTAGGAAGCTGAGATATCAGCGTCAATTAGTACAGGCGCGTCCAGAAATGTAGAGACTGCTCAAAAGAAGGGCTCCACTATTCTCAACTTGAAGTGTGTTGATGCCCAGGTGACCTCTTCAATTCTTTTTTTTTTTTTTAATTTTTTTTTTATTCTTTTACTTTTAATCAAAACCCACCATTCATATGTTGCTGTGAAAATTGGAAGCAATCCAAAACAAATTAAAAAAAAAAAAAGCATTACTATGCATATATATAAAATGTCATACCCAATGCAAAAACGCCCGCTTTTTATGGGATCTGGGACAGGTAATTGGTAAGTAGCCTTTATTTATTTGTAAGTGACGATAAATTACCGATTCTCCTAAAACCTTAAGCTATTAGGAAATAGTGAATTTAATCATTTAACTAGTAACTTGCCTTCGCACCAAGGTCTGACCTTATATATATCAAACATAGAAAAAACAGGTGGGCGGTGGGCCAACTAATGTAGCGTTTGGTAACTTTGAATGAATTATGGCAAAATACATTCTTGTAAGAAGTAATGTTGAAACTATTACTAAAATGTAAGTATATTGAATGAAATTGTGTTTGGTTATGACACTGGAGAATGCATCTTTTTTTCTTTTCTTTTCTCTTTTTGGGTCTTTTTCTTGCACTTTTTTTGTAAAATGAAGTGAGCATTGCGCTACCCAAGTTTTCTTAAAGTTTTTCTTTAACCGTGATTCTGACAATAGACAGGTCTAATGGGGAAAACTCTTCTTGAGTTCCAATCTACTAAAGGGGATGTTCTTCCTGCTCACAAGGTGAAGATTCTGCAATTCCTTTTGATTAATTATTAAATCTGATTCTTGAGGTGATTCTATGTTCTTCATCATACTATTTAGTATAGTATGACTTGCATTGAAGCACACTGTAGTGTTTTAAATTAGGCGTGTTGAAAAGATATCCTAGTTGGAACCCTCTAGTTTTCTATCTCAATTTTTTACTGTATTTATTTATTATTATCATTATCGTTATTTTCTGGTTGTAGTTTGGAACCCATGATGTGGTTGTTTTAAAACCAAACAAGGCTGATTTAGGGTCTCCTGCGCTTGGACAAGGGGTAGTTTACCGGTTAAAGGTAATTCCGAAGAAACAGAGCGTTGGGTGATTATTTAACAGTCATGTTTGTTTTCAGTTTGCAGATGACTATTTTTGTGACTGCTTGCTTTTGCTGGTGATTTGGTGTGTGTATTGAACAGGACTCATCAATCACTGTTGCTTTTGATGACGTCCCAGAAGATGGTCTGAATAGTTCCCTTCGTCTAGAGAAAGTGGCAAATGAGGTATGCTGTTAAAAATTTTCTAGTTACTTAAAAATATTTTTTATGTTGGCATGAATTGTTACCTAAGTCAGACAACAAGCCAGTTCTAAATCATTTATTTGAGTGAGTTAGATTTTTTTGAACCAATATAGAGATCACTTAGAAGTTTGTAAGAGTTCAAATTGCTGGATATTATGAACAATGTAGTTACTGAGCTTTCTTACATTGAATCATATCTGTCATTCATATCAAATCAACTGTAAAATTTGGTTTCTAGTTTGTACAAGTTACGAATCCAGAAAAGGGGCCCTGGAATACAATTCCTGGTTTCTTATGTCCATGCTGGGATTTTTTTAATCATCAAATGTACTGTGTTTATAAATATTCATTGAAGAAAAAAATGCTGCAAGTACTGATTAATTATACAGGTTACCTACCGTAGGATGAAGGATGCATTGATACAATTGAGTAAAGGTGTGCAAAAGGGGCCTGCTTCTGATCTCATTCCTGTCTTATTTGGAGAGAGGCAACCGACAGTGACGAAGAAGAATGTTACATGCACCCTCTTCAACTCCAACCTAGACCACTCTCAGGTGCATAAGTTTAATCTCTTGTATTTCTCATACACAATAAAGGGTTGTTATTCAGACAGTTTTTTTATTTTTTATTTTTTATTACTAAATTATAATGAATACTTATTTTTATTATTTGCTATTTTCTACCTTTAAAGTATTTATTTCTTTGTGATGAGTATAATCGTGAAAAAGAATGACTGAATAAGGCAGCTAACCAAACAAATATGGAACATAAAAGATACATCTTTAGCTCCACAGCTGAACGCTCAATCCCATCAAAAGTATGACAGAATGGTCTGCATAACCCAACGAGGCATGGCTACCAAACATTGACTGAATGATGGTTATCAAAATCCACCTTCCAGCATGCCAACACCTTGACCACCCTCTTCAGCATAACTCAATGCACTCCAAAAAGATAAAACCCCACAGACCATAGATCATGCGCATAGTCACAATGAAGTAACAAAGGATTCTAACCTAGAAAGCACGGGTGCGGCTCTAGGGCTGCCACACCCGCACCGAACTCTCCCCGACACGGCGTCCAACACGCTGATTCGACATTTTTTTTTATTCAGCCTGATTTGCACCAATTTGGGATGAAACCGGCTGATTCGGCCCAATTCCAACGGAAACGGGAGCCGAAATGGCCGATACGTTCTGATTCCGGCTGAAACAGACCAATACGGCCCGATTCCGGCCGATACGGCTGCTGAAACAGGCCAAAATGGGCCGCTGGCTGCCATTTTTCTGCTTCATGTGGCCTTGTGAGAAAAAAAAGAAAAAAAGGAAAAAAAAAAAAGAAAAGAAAAGAAGGAAGAAGAAGATGAGAAGACACAAAGAAATGGTTAGAACTAAGAAGAGGTGAGGAAGAAGAATAAAGGTTTATAACAAAAGAATATAAATTAAGTAGGTGAGAAAGTCAATTGTTTTACGTGGGTGGGCTTGGGAATTGGAAAAGGAGCAAAGGAACCTTCTTGGAAGGTGGTTTTTTGTTTACAATTACCAAAAATATTGATTTTATTAAAAACAAATTATAAATAATTGTTTTTTAATAATAAACTCTACCCTTTATTTGAATTTTTTTATATAAAAAATATTAAATTCACTATATAAAAATATATTTAATAATTTATTAAAAATGTATCCCGCTGCACCGCACCTTATTTTTTCAAAAATTTCCGAGTCCCGCACCCGCATCCGCAGCTGCACCTGCACCCGAATCCGGATCCACACCCATACTTCATAGATTCTAACAAGTGGTGGTTGGTTTCTCTCAAAATTTGAGACTACTTCCTTTGACTGATTTTTTTAAAACTTCACTCTCAATTGGATTGTTTATGGTTGACACACTCATTTTTCAAGTTTTGGAGTCTAAATGCTCACCTATCTAAAATTTTAGGGGTAAACAACAATTGGAGCTGAAAGATAAATGAATAGAAAGATCTTTCTGAATAACCATTGATGAAGTTCAAGAAATTTTGGTGTGGATTCTCTTATAAAGTAAATCACTGTCTCATTTATTTATTATTAAATGATCAGCCCATTTTGAACACGTGAATTTCTAAATAAGCTAACTCTAATATATATATATATATATATATATGATTGGCAAGTCACCCATTTACCTAGCAAGTCTTCAACCTGTGATCAAACCCTCCACCCCATTACTGTAATATGTTGTAGTTTAGTTTAAATAATTGGGTCTTGGTCATCCTGGGTTGGATTCAGAAACTTTTACTAAAGTTGTCATGCTTGTTTAGGCTTTGTATATAACTAATATTGTCGTCTTATAAATAAATAAATAACTAATATTGTAGTTTCTTGTTTTATACGTGTTTATGTGTCTAGAGTTGTCATGTCCATGCTTACTTTATATATATCACTCTTTGTGCATGCTCCCTTTTTTTCTCACAAACTAAGGTACTTTGTCTCTACCTTTTTTCTCCAAAGAAAGATGCCATTTCGAAAGCCCTGTCATCAAAAAATGTATTTTTGCTGCATGGGCCTCCTGGAACTGGAAAAACTACTACTGTAGTGGAGATTATCTTACAAGAAGTGAAACGTGGATCAAAGATTCTTGCATGTGCTGCTTCAAATATTGCTGTAGACAACATTGTTGAGCGACTTGTTCCACACAGGTAAAGTGATGCCTTGATTTAAGGGGAAATAATTTTTAAACTGAAAATTTAGCATAAACTCTAGCGAAGCAGGGATGTATTGAGTATTTATTTTCTGTAAGCCACACAGGTCATCTTTAGTTGTCAATCTAAGCTATTCTAATAGCCTATCATGACAAGTTTGTGTACCATACACAAATGTGTCAAGTGAAAAGGTTGTTTAAGTACACCATAATTATTATTATTTTGATTAGAAATACACAAATATTTTAGTTATTGATCTCAGATCACCTGTTTATTATGCTGTTGAACTTCTTTGTTTTTAGCTATCAATGGGCTCCAACTGACGTAGGACAACCAGAACAAAACTGAAACAACAATAAAATAAAGGGATATGACCTAAGAGTTAGCACTTAAGCCTTGCTTGGAGTCAGCACCAAGCGGGAAAACCATTAGGAGTCAGCACTTAGGGTAGACCTGGAGTTAGCATCAAACCAAAAGAGACCAAACGGTCATTTTTTTCATTCATCAAAATATCAACAATCTCTGAAGGAGTACAATAGGTTGCTTATAAAGGATTGCTAAACCCTAGTTCTAATTAGCTAGGAAACCTTAATTGCTTTATTACAAAAATAACCTTGCTTCTAAATTAAAATACTAATAACCCAATAAACTAATAGGACCTAGAACATAAAAATACAATTGGCTTGCAAACATAAATAATATTAAATAATAATCTTCTTGCGTCTCCCGCATCATTCTCTCTGGTTGGGGAAAACTCGACTTCGAATTCTAAAGCGTTGAAGGATTAGGATGCTAACAAGTAACACTTGCTTCAAGTCTGGAATCACCTTAGGGAGCATAGAGAAAAGAAAAATCTTGAATTCCATCATGTCAAACTCTTCTAAAATAACAAAATCAATGTGTGGAATCAACATAATCTTATGCGTTGATCAAAGCCATTAGCAAANTTTTGGCTCATCTCAATCCCAAAATTCATCACAATATCCCTCTCATAATAAAAATATTTGCTTCATGCCATTCTATGTATTTAACAAATTTTTTTTTTTTTTTGAAATTATGCATTCCATGATATTTCATACTGCTTATTCTTGGTAGGAAATGAGAAAATAAACTATAATATTAATACCACTAATATATGGAAGAAAATGACTTCTTCAGCAGAGAAGAGGAATAAGGGGAAAGCACTAACACAGGGCTATCCTCAAGACAAAAGACTACTAGCGGGACAGTCTTTTGTAATGCATGAAGGCACATCCTCTAAGGGAAACCATAGAGGATCAACATCCCTTCAGGATTATGTCCTGGCAAAGGTGACATACTCCAATGGTGACATAGCTGTTGTTTTGCATGAAGTTTTTTCAAAGTCCTTGCAATGGAATAAAGGTGCATATAAAGATTTGCCATATTCCATTAAATTTATCCCTGACAACCTCTAGGCAGCCTTCACCCTAGCAAAAAATAGCCTTTTCCAAAGAACCCTCAAAGCACCAGAAATTTACCTAGTTAATCTTGAGGCAACAAATGAAGCCATCACTAGTCAACTCTTTGGCAAAGAGGATATCCATTCAAGGGATAAAACGACTATCATGGGCACTGATTATGCTAAGTTTAGCCTTAAGGCTCAAACTATTTTAAGAAGTGCTATTGCCAACTTGCCCCCTGAAATACAAACTGGTATTTTAGGCTGCAAGGCTATGTTTGAATCATTCAACTGATGGTTTGAACATTTCAAAATTATGGTCACCACAATATACCCCGATCCTACTAACTTAGATGATATAGATGACATCTTTGTTCAAGCCACACGGGCAGAATACTTTGGAAGCAGTCACAGGGTATATTAGAAAAAGCATCCATTCCCTAGCCTAATAGTCAATTATGAAGATGGAACAGATGAAGAGGATAGAGATCCAAGCTGGCTTTCACAAATGTTTGAATATGGTTTTATTAGGCTAATCAAGCATACCCACCAGAATCAAATTAGCCAGTTCCCTCAAATCATACAACAGGTTGTCACAAAAATCAAAAGTCCATTTGTTTCTATTAGATGCTGGAGCACACTCCCACAATGGGACGACAACAATTGGATGACTGTATTACCTTCTAGATACCTGGTACTCATCAATGGTTACTCCTATCAAGGCCCCTGGTATGAAGGAGATTCCCACCTATCCTATAGAGACCCCCATGCTCTTGCAGACTACTGGAGAAGCTACTTCAATAATGAAATTCTTAACAATGCTTAAGACCTATGGAAAAATTATCATTTCATAGGAAGCACAGGAAGAATTTCAGTTTTCACGACCGGGCTGTATTCTGTTGCAGTCCTTGACTGCCAATGGATTAGCCACGATAATCCAAGGAAGTTCATCACTAGAAAACCGGACTACGAACCCTTGAATTGGTGTGGATTCTGTAACCAATTTGCTACTAATCATGAGCATGATTGCAACTATAATCCTCCTTGGGATCCCCATGATAGAGATCCATTTGATGCTTATGATACAGATTAGCAATCTATCTGTAAGTCCTAAGAATGATCCGATCATCATTCACCAATTTAGGACTTCCCTCCTCTAGATCAGAAAGCCATTGCTTACAATACAAGATCTCACTCTAGCCTAGAATCCGTCCAGCTCATCGTAAAATCTAGTAAAGAATTAAAGAATCTTGCTCAGCAATTGCTCATTCAATTAGAGAAGTTAGAGTCAGAAGAAAGAGTTTCTCCCGCCTCTTCAGAAGCTTCAGTCAACTGCAATCCCGTCGATCCCTTCCAGGATTCCCAAGATCCTTATGATGGTTACTACTTGGATAGCGATTAAGATATTCTGGATAGCATCAGTCACTATTCAGAACAATTTTCAAAACTGGCTACTATTCATCTACAGTACAATCACTGCACATGCACAGTACCCACACCAACTGCCGTATAAGGACAAGAGACAAGTTACTATTCATGAGCAATGACTGTTACTATTCATCTATAGTACCCGACACAAAATCCAGAATCATTATTTGCTTTCATGGAAAAGAAATTCACTTCCAGTAAAAGCATGTTACCTTCCGAATTTTCAGCAATCTTCAGAAGAATCCAAGGCTCCCTTCAATCTATATAAGGTAGCTCAAGTTCAGTTCTGAAGTAGGTCCAATTTTAGGTCTAGTTCAGTCTCTAAAATACCTCCCTCCTCATTACAACTTGTAATCTTGTAACCAGATGGCAGCCCAGTTTACATTCTAGTTTACCTTTGTAACACCATAGTTAGTCTTCACAATTGTAACCTGTATCACTGTAATGTGGCCCCGGTCGGCCTTTCAGTTTGCTTGTAACTTACCCCCCCTATTTTTGGTATCAGAGCCAAGTTGGCTGATATATATATATATCTATATCTAAGGGGGTAATGACACTCTCCTTCCATAAGGTTTTGAAGAAATAAGACTTCACCCCAAAATTGAAAGGAAAAAACACTTTTCCTCCCTTGACATTCAATTGACCAAATTTTGTTAAATTAATGTTAAAAATTTTATATGCTAACTTGCCTTTTTCTTGAAGGCTTGTTTCAAAAATTGTCGTCTATTTCAATAGTAAAATTCATTGTTTAAAATTTTTAATCAAAGTGTATTTTAAAATATTAATTATGAATTTTTTTTTATAATTTTTTTCTCATTTTTCAATGGGTTATGGAGAGATTTGTTGTAGAAAGTGTCTGGGTGCTTGAAATATTTTTTTACTAATATAAACAGAAAGGATGGGACTGTTAATTTCTATAAATCTCAAGGGAATGAAGTATTTTTTCCCTTCAAGTTTGGGGTGGAGTGTAATTCCCCTATACCTCAAGGGAAAGGAGTGTAATTACCCTAACAAATATATACCTAAAACCGATAAATTGACTAAAATACCCCCTAAAACCTCAAAAAATGATCAAAATACATCCTAAAACTTAAAAATGATCAAAATACATCCTAAAACTTAAAAATGATCAAAATACCCATGAAACACCTAATTGACAAAAGTACCCCCTTAAAATGACTAAAATACCCCTAAAACCCCCCGAAAGGACAAAAATACTCTCGAAACTCAGAAATACTCCTAAAACCCAAGCAATGATTGAAATACCTTGAAACCTTTAAAATGACAAAAATAACTTTGAAGCCTTTAGAAAAAAGAAAAAAAAAATCTCTAAAATGACCAAAGTACCCTCCAAAAACCTTAAAACAACCAAAAACACTTACAAGAATTCTATAATGAACAATATATCTTGAAATCTCTAAAATTACCTAAGTACCCCCTAAAACCTCAAAATGACCCCCAAAAAAAAAAAAATGACCAAAGTACCCCCCCCCCCCAACTTCAAACTAAAAAAAGATATCCATGAAACTCTAAAATGACCAAAATAGCCCAAAAACCTCAAAAAACACCCCACAAAACCTGTAAAACGAACAAAATACCTTGAATTCTCTAAAATGACCAAAAATACCCTAAAATCTCAAAACTACTAAATATTTTCCTAAAATCTATAAAACGGCAAAAAATACAACTTATTGGTCATTTTTAGGTTTTGAGAGTATCTAGGTCATTTTTAAGTTTCATGGGTATTTTGGTCATTTTAAAGGAGGTTTATGTGTGTGTATTTTTCTCATTTTAGTGGTTTCTAGTGTGTTTTGGTCATTTTAGATTTTTCCAGTTTATTTTGTCATTTTAGAAGTTTCAGGGGTGTTTTGGTCATTTTGTTGGTATGGGATTTTTTTTGTCATACTAGTTGTTTTAGGGAATTTTGGTCATTTAGAGGTTTCAAGTGTATTTTGGCCATCTTATTGGTTTGGGGGTATTTTGGTTATTTTAGAAGTTTGGGGATATTTTGGGCAGTTTAAAGGTTTCGAGGGTGTTTGGTTGTTTTAGATATTTCAAGGGTATTTTGGTTGTTTTAGAGGTTTTGGGTTAGTTTGTTATTCTAGAGACTTTGGGTTTTTTAGTCATTGTAGAGGTTATGAGTGTATTATAATTATCTTAGAGGTTTAGGGGTGTTTTGGTCATTTTATAAGTTTAGGGGTATTTTGATAATTTTAAAGGTTTCGAGTGTATTTTGGTCATTTTAGATATTTTGGGGGCAATTTGGTCACTTTAGAAGTTTCGGAGGTATTTTTGGTCATTTTAGAGGTTTAAGAGTATTTTGGTCATTTTAGATTTTTTCGAGGGTATTTTAGTCGTCTTAGAGATTTTTGGGTATTTTGGTCATTTTAAATATTTCTGCGTATTTTTGGTTGTTTTAGAGATTTGGGCTGTATTTTGGTTATTTAAAAAGTTTTAGGGGGTAATTTGGTCATTATAGAGGTTTCTGGGTATTTTGGCTCATTTTAGATATTTTTGAGGTCTTTTGGTATTTTCAGAGGTTTTAGGGTATTTTTGGCAGTTTTATTGATTTTAGGGATAATTTGGTCATTTTGGCTACTATTTTGGCTCATTTTAGAGATTTTGGGGTATTTTGGTTTGTTTATAGGTTTTTGGATATTTTTGGTCATTTTCGAGACTTCAAGAGTGTTTTTGTCATATTTTTATGTTTCACGGTATTTTCTATTATTTGGAGTGTATATTAGTCATTTTGGTAGTTCCAAGGGTATTTTGATATTCTTAGTGATTTAAGGGGTGTTTAGAGTTGAGTAATTTGGGTAAATGATACTTTGGTCATACTTGAATCTAATTAGATTCCTAGTTAAAACCCAATTAATACTTATCTTAATTGGGTCAATACCCATTTGACCCAATTAATAATTGGGTGGGTTTGGGTCTTATTTTAGTTGGTGGATAAATGGGTTTTATTTGATTTTGTCACCCCTATTGTAAGCCTAATAACAATTGGAAAATGCTAACGAGTGCCTTTAGAGCACTGATTAATAATTCATTTAAAAAATTTTTTTATGGGAAATGAAAAAAAAAGTAATTAATATTTTGACAGTTTTTTCATTTTCCATAAAAGTGGTATTAAAACTTTTTTAAAATTGTTTATTAACGAGTGCCCTAAGGGCACTCATTAGCATGACCCATAACAATTAACCAAGCTCACATATACCGTAGCTACCACATTAAATCACCAGCCAAACACTAATAAGTAAGTCTATCATTCCATATGATAAAATCTTCACCGGTTTCCTTACCCTTTCTCTTCTAGGGATTCTCTCTCAGACAACATGAAAAGGAGTAAAGGAAATCCTTTAACCTGATGAAATAAATCCATGTGGAAAAGAGGCTGTTTTTAGTTCAGATGGAGTTTGCTAAGTGAAATTTTCTCACAGCACATATTCGACCAACAACCTTAATTATTTTAGACCCTAGTATAGCTTGATAAGATTTTAATCAATTACTTGGTTATTCAAGTCGCAAGCATCATAAATATGCAATTAAAATAAATAATTCACAATATATCCCCAAAGTTGATGTGCTTACGAAGGATAACCCAAAAGGGAACAACCCTCTATAAAGCCTAGCCTAAGAAATGAAATCCACTATGAAGATAATTGTGGTACATAACGACTTATTAAAAAATAAATAAATAAATAAACCCTCTATTTATATAATGTTTTTGTACCCAAGCCTCTATCTTCATAGTCTCTAGAACGCAAGTCGCGACATTGCTTCTAATTCGATCTCTTAGACACTCCAAAGCCACTTGAAGATTTGCTTCAATGGTCTTTGAGGTTTTTAGCAAATCACAAACACTGAGGGTGTACTCAATTTTTTTATGGTGTACTCATTTCAATGATATGTAAATTTGGCGAGAAGTGAAGCTATATGAATCCTCAATGTTTTCTCCCTAGGGTTTATTTTGATTCTTATATTGAACATAATTGAGGTTAATTGTGGCTACAAGAATAATTGGGAAATCTTATGTGGAAAGTTATGGAAATCTCGCTCCATCTAGATTTCCAGCCACTGTCAAGCAACCTTCTCTATGTAATAGAATTTCAAATCTAAATAAACTGACTCGACCATGTTCCATAATGCAAAACTTTGAACTTATTCTTTCAGCTCTTCAACCTAAACTACTTGATACAATTTCAACTCAAATAAAATGAATACACGGAAATATTACAATTACATTAGAGAGTTTGACATGGAATTGACCAACACAAAATTAATCATAACAATAGACTTGTCTTTCCGGAAATAAATGAACAAACACATTATTGTATGAGATACAGGCAGATAAAAATTAATAAAGTGTAATCATGTAAGGTTGAAATTTATAAACCATCTTGTTGGTTTTATTCCATGCCAATTTGCTTGTAATTTAAGCACTGAGTAACCCTGTATTTAGGTAGAATTATTGTAAGGGTAGTGTGTGAGAAAATGTGAAGAAAAGCTCAAGTATGTGCAAGAAAGTAGAGTTTCACGGCTAGGACTCGCAACTGACTTGCGACTGGCAAGCCGCCAACTGTAGGCACGTGAGATGCACACATGGGGAGCTGAAGGGTCATGCCAGCTGTTGCACTACAGGACAAAAGTCCCAAGCTGGCCAGGTCGTTACGTCACGACTTGAACTCGCGACTTGGACAAGACACGAGGTCGAGCCATCAATCAGCCCTGTTTGGCAAAAACTGACTCTTCGTATTCCAAACACACACCACTATATATAGACCCTTATACCCACTAAATTGTGAGAGCTTCCAGAGAGAATTTTGTGAGAGAAACCCTAGAGAAAAACAAGATTGCCTCATCCCCAATCTTTACCTTAGAGTCTCTACAAATTCCTCTACTCTCTTCCTCTCAATTGTCACATCCTTGAGAGGTCATTGACCAAATCCTTATCTCACCACACCCACGTTTGTGAGAAGGTTCATTTGGTGCTAAGCGAAGCAGTTTGGAAGGAACCAATATACATTGGTTGATGCTATGGTATAGTAGCGGAATCCGGGAAGCTAAAGAAGAAATAGGTTCGGCGTAACCTCATTAGAGTAAGAAGCTTGAAGGTCTTAGATACTTGGGTAGATTAGGCTTGGAGGGTCTTCTGCTGTTCATGTATCCCAACTACATTCTTTAGTGGATTATTTGACCACTTGGAAGGCGGCGGAGAGATTTTACGCCAAAGACTTCGGTTTCCTCTTCGATAACACATCGTGTGTTGTTCGTGTGTTTGCATATTCCTTCCCTTTATCTTTGCCTTATATTTACTGCTGTGGATGTGTTTATATTTGGCATAGATTAGTTATCAATTCTGTGATTGACTTATATTCATGTTTTGCACATTAATTGTTTGATTATAAGCTTGAATTGATTTTTTATAATTTGGGGTCTAAACGTTCAAGGGTGTTTTAGACACATATTGAACTTTCAAATCAAATATACAACAATATAGGAGTGTGATAGGCCCCAATCTGAATGACTCCTTGTGATTAAACCAATCAATTACTTAGCCAAGTTATTAATTAATCAATTTATCATGCAATTACGTGGAAGCACAAACAAATCACCAAAAACTAAATATGCAGCAGAAATTAAATGACACAGTGATTTGTTTACGAATGGGGAAAAATCTCGCGGCAAAAACCCTACCGGGTGATTTTCAGGTCACCATTCCCGAAACTCCACTATTATCAAATCAAGCGGTTACAAGTAAAGGAATCCCAAGTACCTTACCAAACTACAGTTGAACCCTTATCCCAATAACCAATTGGACTTGATCTGTAGTGATAATTTCCACCTTTGATGCATGGCTCCCAAGTACGTGACTAACCAATGCGCGGATCCCAGTACGCGATTTCAAAACACCAACTAAGGAGGAGAGGTTGGCAGCAAAGTTCTTTAGTTCATCCTACACTATAAAGATCAGGAAGATGCTTGGTCAAAAAACCCTTTGATGCAAATACACAGCAACTTCTTCAGAGAAGATGAACTAGGTCAAGAACGTCGTCTTTGATCACAATTTGCTTCAACAGAAATTGTTCAATGCTTTTGCAACTTGTGTACAACTTGACGGCTTTTAAAACAATTCTTTTATATGTTTAGGGTTTGGAAAAAAGAAGGCCCAAAAGCATATTCACGGATCCCATGGAAATCAGATCAGAAAATCTGATTTTATAAATCTCGACAGATAGCAGGTGTCGAGGTAGCTATCGAGCAGATGTTAAGTTTTAATGAATTTGCACTTCAGCTTGCTTTTTCTTGGATAGACTTGATGACTTCAAAACTTGATCTCGAAACCTTGTTTCTTGAAGTATTAAAAACACCTAAAACTACCCAATTACAAGTAAAGTGCATTTTGTCAAAGGATTTAGCTAATTTACATAAATAAGTGACATATGTTCTTAACAAATGAAAACACATATATCCTAACAATCTCCTCCTTTGGCAATCTGTGACAAAACCACAACAAACAAATGAACATATGAGAGAAGTCATAAATCACTCAACTCATATTCACTTGTTGAATACAATAAAATATATCCTAACACAAACTCTTGAAAAACTTTACAAGAAGAGAGTTTATGGCAAGTAGACTTTGGCAACCTGTATTTCTGAAACACTTTAAACAAAACTCATCAAGGCATCTTATGTGAAACAGAAATAATAGATTACATACAAGTATAAAGAACATGTGTATGAAGATAGAGAAGAAACAACACATAGAGAGAGAGGTGAAAGAAACATACATCCATATATAGAGAAAATAAGTACAATGTATGTAAAACTGGTCAAAAGACCTCATATACATGATCAATGTATCTATAAAGAATAGAAAAGAAAAAGATACATCAAAACTTCACTACATCCCTCAAAAATATCAACGCTTCCCCTATCAAAAATTTCCTATAATAACTCTCCCCCTAAGATGACTACTTTCATAACCCAAAACTACTCCCCCTTTTTGTCACGAGTGACAAAGGGTAGAGTGTCATGTAGACATCTTATCAGTAGAGCTAACATCTCCATCATCATCATCTAAAGTGTCATCATCATCACCATCATCATCATCATCTTCAGAGTTAGAAGCCGCTGGAGGAGGTGGTGAAGGAGTAGCCTTTGGAGCAAAACCACCCATGGTCGCCTGCCGTCGTGCAATATGACCAACACGAACATTCACCTGATACAACTCAAAGGAGAGTGTATCGAGGCGAGCATCCGTGCGCTACAACTACGCCATGATGTCTCCAAGAAATACATTGCCCACAGAGGAAGAAGGAGCAAATATAGGTGGAGCAGATCTGGATGGAGCTAAATGGGAGGGAGGAGTGGAATCCGTCTGTCGCGACCTAAACTGAGCCTCACTACGTTTTACGGTAGCGACATCTATGGCACAGATGTGTGTGAAGTAGTCGGACACAAGAAAGGGAATAGAAAAATGGCGTAAGATCCTTGTGATAGCAGAAGGAAAGATAAGCTTATCACGGGACGCCGAATCAAGATGAACATCTATAATAGAAAGAATAAAGTGAGAAGGAAAATCTATAGTAAGATGCTCTAAAAGAGATAACAAAAATCGAGCACGAGGCTCTGTGATAGAGTTGTAGTGAGAGAAAGGATGGAGTACAAACGTCATCACCATGTTTAGGAATCTAGGACCCTTGGCAAAAGGTCTACATGATGTGTACTGATGCTCACCCCAATCAGTAGGACGCTAACAAAAGGCAAAAATGAGCTCATCTTTGGACACAGTCCTCAGACGCTCATAAGAAGGATAGTCAGGAAACTCTATCCTAAGAACCCTAAGCACATCCGCAACTAGCTGCGGTGAGATAGGGATGTGCGTACCTCGAAGGCGAGTGAAAAAGAGAGGTATTGAACGATCTATCCATGCATGTTAGAGTAAAACTCCTAAATCAGCATGAGAGGACAAGTGACCAGGACGTCACACAGTGACTCCCATCCCCTACTGTGAATGACAGAAGGAAGGTCAGTGTCAGCAAAGTCTGCCAAAATGACTTAGCATTATGAATGAACACCTTGTTGAGAAAAGTTCTCCAAAAATGCCTTGTGGGCATCTCCATCACGGAACCGAAGGTTAAGAGGAGCAGAATCAAAGGTAGAGAAGGCTCCAGAATGCAGAGGGTTCTGAGCCGAAGTGGATTTACGTTTGGATGCCATAGACATTACTAACGTAAAAGAATGAGAAAGAGATAGAGAGGGAGACAATAAAAAAAGACCCAACACAGTTCACATATATCAAATATATTGAACAAGAGATACGTATGCATGAGAATGCATGAACATGTGACATGCAAATTAAAAAACATCATGGGCTCAGCTCAATCCAATCCTAACAACACATAAACATAGAGCACACATCTAAATGCATGTAAATATCATTCTAATGCACATGGAATGCAATGTTTGAAATTTTGAACACATTTAAGTGAAAACCCAACCCAAAATTTCAAGAAAAACTCATCAATTTCGAAAAACCCCAAAAATTTTCAAAAATCTCAAAACCTAAGTTTCAAAACATGAAATGCATGAGAAAGGAAGGGAAATAAGATCTTACCAAGTGATTGAAACCAAGGGAAGACCGAAAATCAAGTGGGTTTGAAGATTTGAGTGAAAAAAAGTTGTTTAGGAGAGGAACCGCCTGGGACAGATTAAGAGAGATCGAGTAAAATAAGAGAAAATCGCGACAGGAACTTAAATAGACACTTCAGTAAATCTTGACAGCTGAGGTGTCGAGAGGTATCGAGGATGCTGTCGAGGAGGTGTCGAGGAAATGGCTGTCGACAGTTGCAGCTATCGAGAGGTGTCGAGGAGTAAGAACCAGTTTCAAAGAACAGAAGCTTGATCAATCGACTAGGTATCAAGGAGATAGGAACTTTCTCGATCGATCCATCAAGTGTCGAAGAGGTATCGAGATTGCGATAAGAAAAAGGCTTGAGAAGCTTGACAGATAACCAGGTATCGAGGAGGTGTCGAGCCAGTAAATAAAAGCAATTTTTCGAGAATTGAAAAACACAGCCATGAATGAAATCCAACAAACACCTCAATCATTGATCCAATCAACATATAAAGCTCTCAAAATCATCTCTCAATAAAGAATTAAACACATGGATTCTCAAAACACACACACACACTAAACAAGTCTAACCAATTTTATTTTTCAAAAATAAGTCAAGACAATTTAGTGAGCATACATCAGCACATGTAAACACTTGTGATAGCCAAATCATATTGTACCTGCACACGTATCAAAAGTAGCAAAGAATATTGCGTGTTGTGTGTGAAAAACATCGCAAGATTGCGTATGTGTATACATGTTATGACTATCTGAGATATGAGAAAATAACTTTAACTCACACACAATCATAACTATTTGATGGGGACTATCACCTTTGAGGTACATCCTATAACTCCCACATCTCCTAGAATACACGCTTGCAACCATATTTAAAGCATTTTTTTTCTTTTTGCTTTTTATTTTCTTTGCATATTTTCTTTTATTTTAGCATACCATACATGGGCATATAAAAGAAAGAAAAGAAATACCCAAGATGTTAAGCATTTGACATCGCACTTTTGCTATGCCGTAGCATATGAATGTCTTTGACACTGCACTTTTGCTATGCTGAAACATACAGGTGTCATATTATGATTGGCGGGTAACAGTGGTGAGATGGTTATTTATGCCTTTCTCTTAGGATTTTTTAGTCCTACCCGTCAAAAAGAGTGATACGAGTGTTAAGTTCAAGAGATAACTTAATCTTACTCATCACAAACAAGATCCACAAAACTCATTTGCTTAGTTGCGCATAGAGATGCTCATCTAAGCTACAAGAGATACAAAATTTAGAAACTTTATTTTAATGGCCATCCAAGGTACACAAGTACCAAAGTATACATATCATACACTGTTTTTCTATTTTTCTGATTTTTTAATTTTTTTTATATTAAAAAAATAAACAAAACTGAAAGTAAACACACAAAAACATGTTAACAAAACAAAGCATAAAACTAGATGCAAATGCATGAGGAAGAGGGACAAGAGAAGGAGATCAATCCATGGAGATGACACCAATGTTTTGACGAAGGAATTCAAACCGTTTGTTGTCAAGAGGTTTGGTGAACAAGTCAGCTTTCTGATCATCAGTGTGGATAAACTCAAGAATGAGAGTACCATCTTTGACAAGCTCCCTAATGAAGTGATATCGAATCTCTATGTGTTTGGTTCGAGAATGCTGAACCGGGTTCTTAGAGATATTTATGGCACTGGTATTGTCATAGTAAATAGTGAGATGCTCTTGACAAATACCATAATCGTGAAGGAGTTTTTACATCCAGAGGAGTTGGGTGCAGCAGCTACCGGCAGCGATGTATTCAACTTCTGCAGTGGATAAAGAGATGGAGTTCTGCTTTTTGCTTATTCAAGAGACAAGATTGTTACCCACATAAAAACATCCCCCCGAAGTACTCTTTCTATCATTAGCATTACTAGCCCAATCAGCATCAGAGTATCCGGCTAAGACACCATTAGTGTCCTTACTATACCACACACCGAACTCGGCAGTAGTTTTGACATACTTTATAATTCTTTTTAAAACAGTCATGTGGGATTTTTTGGGATTAGCCTGATATCTAGCACACACTCCAACACTGTAACTAATGTCAGGTCTACTAGCAGTAAGGTAAAGAAGACTACCTATCATGCTTCTATAAAGAGGGGGGTCAACACTCTTACCTAACAGGTCTATAATGAGTTTAACATTTGAGCTCATAGGGGTTTTAACAGAACTAGCAGATTCTAAACCAAACTTTTTCACAAGGTTCTGAGCATATTTAGATTGAGAAAGGAATATACTTGAATCTTGTTGGCGAATCTGCAATCCTAGGAAGTGAGTCAACTCTCCAATCATACTCATCTCGAACTCGGCTTGCATGAGTTTTGAGAAGCCATGAGCAAGTTCATCCTTAGTCGACCCAAAGATGATATCATCAACGTAGACTTGAGCAACCATCAACTCACCATCTTCCTTTTTGATAAAGAGAGTTTGATCAGCCTTTCCTCTTGTGAACCAATGTGACACTAGATATTGTATGAGTCTATCATACCAGGCTCTAGGAGCTTGCTTCAACCCATAAAGTGCCTTTTTAAGGTACAGCACATGATTCGAAAAGTGTGGATCAATGAATCCTTTTGGTTAAGCCACATAGACATCTTCTTTGAGTAACCCATTTGAGAAGGCAGTCTTTACATCCATCTGATAGAGTTTGAAATTGAGCTGACATGCTAGGGCAAGCAGAATTCTGATTGACTCCATTCGGGGCAACTGGGGCAAATGTTTCATCATAGTCTACTCCTTCCATTTGCGAGTATCCTTGAGCCACAAGTCAAGCCTTGTTGCGAATCACATTGCCTTCTTCATCAGTCTTGTTGCAGAATATCCGCTTTGTACCGATGATGTGCTCACCTTCTGGTCTAGGTACTAGAGTCCAAACATCATTCCTCTGAAACTGAAGTAGTTCATCATGCATTACTTCAACCCAGCTTTCATCTTGTAATGCTTCCTCAACTTTCTTGGGTTCAACCTGTGACAAATAGCAAGAATAAGACACAAAGTTAGCAATACGTTTATCAACTGTACGTTTCCTTAATGTGAGTTCATTCATGTTTCCCATAATAACTTCAAGAGGTTGATTTAATTTGATTCTAGAGGAGGGTCCTTTTTCTTCATAAGACTCAGAATCTGGTGAAGTAGGAGCATCCACAGAATCTTCCACAATACTGGGAGTACTTGGGGACACAAGTTCTGGTTCAACAATATCTTGAACTTCTCTAGGCTCAGGAGGAAGAATTTCTTTAGAGAGTTCCTCAATACCTTTCTCAAAACTAGAATCTGAAGACTCATCAATGATGACATTTACTGTTTCCATTACCTTCAGAGTTCTCTTGTTGTATACCTGATAAGCCTTGCTTATAGACGAGTATCCAAAAAATATGCCTTCATCGCTTCGAGAGTCAAACTTTCCCACATTCTCTCTATCCTTAAGAATGAAGCAAGTACTTCCAAATATCCTGGAATACTTCACATTTGGTTTTCTTCCTTTCCATAACTCATAGGGAGTCTTTTTGGTATCGGGTATGAAGTACACCCTGTTAACTGTATGACATGTAGTGTTTACGACTTCTCTCCATAAGTTTCGAGCCACATCTTTGTTATGCATCATGGCTCTGGCCATCTCTTGAATAACCCTATTCTTTCTTTCTACCACACCATTCGGCTGAGGCGTAATAGGAGCAGAGAATTCTTGAGATATGCCTGATCTTATGCAGAAAGACTCCATGTATGAGTTCTCGAATTCTTTACCATGGTTACTTCGAATTCAATCAATCTTTAAACTCTTTTCATTCTGCAGTCTTATGCACAAAGCCTCAATGTGCTTAGGAGCATCAGACTTGGATCAGAGTAAGATGACCCAAGTGTATCTCATGAAGTCGTCTACCACAACCATGATGTATCTCTTACTACTAAGAGACTCGGTTCTAGTTGGACCCATAAGATCTAAATGCAAAAGCTCCAATGGTCTGGAGGTAGCTGATGTCTGAGTGCCTGGATGCTTAGCTTTCGTCTGTTTCCCAAGCTGACATAGTCCACACACCACATTGCTCATTCTACTAAGCTTCGGTATCCCCAAGACTGATTCATGCTTAGATACAATGGATAGATGCTTGTAACTAGCATGTCCCATTCGTTGATGCCATCGATCTTCATTAGGCAAACGAATGCTATTGCACACTATATCAGCATCAGGAACCAATCCATAGCAGTTGTCTAGAGTGCGAACCCTACTAATGAGCTTCTTTCCAGACCCATCCATGACGAGAAACTTTCCCTTTGAGAATAGCACCATGAAGTCTTGATCACATATCTGACTTATGCTCAATAGGTTCACCCTCAGACCTTATACATAAAGAACATTTGCAATGTCTGGCAGTCCTGGTAGAGATATGATTCTTTTCCCTTTTATCTGTGACTTGCTTCCATCACCAAAAGTCACATTACCACCTTTCTTAAGCTCAAGGATCTTGAAGAGAGATCGGTCTCCAGTCATGTGTCTTGAGCAACCACTGTCAAGATACCATAGACATGTATCCATTACTTGGAATGCAGACTTCATCATGAAACACACTTCATGCTTGGATGACAAATTAGAGGGAATGGTTCTTTCACTCAACTGCCTTTGATGAGCTAAGCCTTTAACTTTTACTCTTCTCAGGCGAACTCCTTTGCATATTTTCATTCTAAGACAGTCTAGTTTCTTCTTAGCCAAACTGAGATCCTTTCCAATAGTCATTATAAAAGAATTCAAATAACTTTTAGACTTGTATTTTCTGAGACACTCAAACAAATAGTGATTAGAAAAACAAGATGTATTTAAAAACAAGGATCTCTTTAAGCCAGTTATAGCGATGACAATAAGGGTCAATGGATCAACACAGCAAAGATTAAACCTAATCAGAGTGTGCCCACTCTGATACCACTTGATAGGCCACAATCTGAATGACCCCTTCTGATTAAACCAATTAATTACTTAGCCAAGTTATTAATTAATCAATTTATCATGCAATTGCGTGGAAGCACAAACAAATCACAAAAAACTAAATATGCAGCGGAAATTAAATGACACGGTGATTTGTTTACGAATAGGAAAAAACCTCGAGGCAAAAACCCTACCTGGTGATTTTTAGGTCACCACTCCTGAAACTCCACTATTATCAAATCAAGCGGTTACAAGTGAAGGAATCCCAAGTACTTTACCAACCTATAGTTGAACCCTTACCCCAATACCCAATTGGACTTGATCTGTAGTGACAATTTCTACCTTTGATGCACAGCTCCCAAGTACGTGACTAACCAATGCGCGGATCCCAATACGCGATTTCAAAACACCAACTAAGGAGGAGAGGTTGGCTGCAAAGTTCTTCAGTTCATCCTACACTATGACGATCAGGAAGATGCTTGGTCATAAAACCCTTTGGTGCAAATACACAGCAACTTCTTCAGAGAAGATGAACTAGGTCAAGAACTTCGTCTTTGATCACAATTTGCTTGAACAGAGATTGCTCAATACTTTTGCAACTTGTGTACAACTTGATGGCTCTTAAAACAATTCTTTTATATGTTTAGGGTTTGGAGAAAAGAATGCCCAAAAGCATATTCACGGATCCCAAGGAAATCAGATAAGAAAATCTGATTTTATAAATCTCGACAGATAGCAGGTGTCGAGGTCGCTATCGAGCAGGTGTCGAGCTTTAATGAATTTGCACTTCAGCTTGCTTTTTCTTGGACAGACTTGATGACTTCAATACTTGATCTCGAAACCTTGTTTCTTGAAGTATTAAAAACACCTAGAACTACCCAATTACAAGTAGAGTGCGTTTTGTCAAAGGATTTAGCCAATTTACATAAATAAGTGACATATGTTCTTAACAAGTAAAAACACATATGTCCTAAAAGAGTGCATGGTCCTATGAGGGTAGAATTCCAAGTTGCAGCAGTAAGTACTCTAATTGATCCATTTTCACATATTCTTTACTCATCAATATTCATTATATATATAAAAGCAGAGACCTCATGCGAAAGAGCGTGAGGTTTCACCATGTGACGCACTCTATGAAGAGAATTGAGATACCCTTAAACCATATTAGAAATAAGAACAAATTTAAAAGTGAAGACTCTTTATTTCCTTTGGTTCAATGTTTCAAGACTAATTTTTGTTACATGTTGTATTCAATGTTTTAAGACTACTATTTATTTCATTTGGTTCAATGTTTCAAAACCTTCTATCTCTCACACACGCAAAAAACTCTTTGCATTTCCATTCATCATTTTCACTTTTACTCCTTTATATATACATGTCCATAACCTTTCATATCATCCTATCTCAAATACACTTAGAAAAAAATGATGTCATTTAACTTCAACCTTTCAATGACAACTACATAACTCCAACATTGTAGTATCATTTGATTGTAACCCATATGAGTAGGCTATAACCAAGGAAGGGGGCTTGTGTTTTTTATTCAATGATAGTAGCTTACGGTTTTGATGTTGAAGTTAGACATTGTAGGTTTTGTGAAGGTTATGATTCGTTTGGAGTCTTTGGGTGTTTGAGATTTTGGTTTGGGAAAGTTATAAATGTAGTTTATTTTAGAACTAAACAAAAAGAAAAGGAAACATTCTAATTGATTATATATGAAGTTAGCCTTTTTTTTTTTTTTTTTTAAATAAATTTTGTGTTAGAATTCATAATTTGTAGGCTTCTTTGTATGTAGCCATAGTGGTAAAAACAAAAATCAATGGTGACTTAAAAGTATTTTTTGCTTTTTTTAAAGGATACAAAAGCCCAACTAAAGTCAATTGAATTTTGATAAATGAATGTGTTTTTAGCAAATTTCTCTTTGTTTAATCACGTTCTCTTAATGTTGATACTTACAAATGATTTCCTTAATTCCATTGAGATAATTAATTTGGTGTTTATGATCAAGGTCTTCATATTTGATTGTGAGAATAGAGTGATTGAGAAAGTGTTTAGTAGGCTACTTAAATTTATGTAATTTTAGGATATAAAAGTATTTTATATTTTGAATTCTTATTTGTAGATTTCAAAATCATTTAATGAATTTCAAAAATAAAATATACTTTTAACAGTAAATATCATAATATATTATAATATTATAATGTTATCCAATTTTTTAAAATAAATTATGAATTAAAAAAAATTAAGTTTCAAAGTATTTAACAATATTGTGACCACCGCACACCCTTGGTGCAATGGTCACTCCACAAGTATTAGTGCTTGTGGGGTGTGGGGGCAAGAGCCGGGTTCAAGTCTCCATGAGGGAGTTTCACACACATATACACTTAGATTAAGTTAGAGTAAAATTTCTATCTTGTAAAATATATATATATATATATATATATATATATTTTGGGCAAACATAAATATTATACAACAAAATAAGTATTAAGTATTATATGTAGATTTTAATATACATAAAAACGATTTCAAATGAAATTGTAAAGTACCTAGTTGCCCTTAATTCCACATATGCAGAATTGGTAAAAAAAATCCCTTTAAGCTGTGTATTTTCAGAGGATACTCTATATTGGCCCTATGTGTAATGGGGACAGTACTTCGTTAAGTCGGGCTATTTTTTCCTCAAATCCGAGACACACCTCTCTTCTTCAACAGCCAACAGTCCAACCATTCTGCCCAAACCACTGTGGAAACAAATTTGGAGATTATTCTTGTTGAGCAAAATAAAAAAATAAAAAAAAAATTATGTGGCGAATATGTCGTAATGCCCCACCAACAAAAGGAAATCTGGTGCGTCGCTGCATTATTGAGGATTCGTCATGTGATTCTTGCTCCAGTCAGTGTGAGGATGTGCTGCATACTTTATGGTCTTGCCCAAGTCTTTCTCAAATTTGGGATGAAGACCCACAATGGCAATTCAGGCATGTCACTACTTTCTCGAACTTTCCACACCTCCTGACCACTGTGCTAGAGTTGGACTACAACACAGAATTATTTGTGATGATAGCGTGATTAACGTGGTTCAGGCGCAACAAGGCACACTTCTCTCCACTGGGTTTCCCACATGATCAGGTGTTGCAGCAAGCCATTGTTGGGCTTCAGGAGTTTCAAGCAGCCCAACCAACCCATTCAACCACAAGCAACAAGGCCGAGAGTCATGTGGATAGCTCCTCAAAAAGGTATTTATAAAATAAGTTTTGATAGTGCATTGTTTACAATGATGGACAGAGCTAGGATAGGAGTAATCATTCGGGACAACAATGGTTTAGTCATGGCATCCTTGTCTCACTCCATTCCTCTACCTTTATCCATGCTGGAAACTGAAACTCTAGGAGCAACTATGGCCTTGCAGTTTGCTTTAGAACTGGGACTGAATTCTGCAATAATTGAGGGGGTTTTTGAAATACTAATGAACTCATTGATGGAGGATTCGCTATCCTTAGCTTCGTTTGGTCTTTTTGTCCAAGATGCAAAAGCTATTGCTGAATCTTTTCAATGTATTAGTTTTCTCATGTTCGTAAGGAGGGTAATATTGTAGCTGACAAACTAGCTAGGAATGCACGTCATGTCACTGGTTATTCAGTGTGAATGGAAGATGTCCCATCGCACACCTTTGTTGCTTATCAGGCTGATTTGCCTATTTCTTAATAAAATTTGAAGTATTCTTTCTCAATATATATATATATATATATGATAGGCCAAGAATGTATTGACCCCTTGTGATAAATTAACCAATTGATTTAGCCAAGTTAATTCAATTAATACGCAAAACGCGTGGTAGCATAAACAAATTACCAATTAATTAAATGCAGCAAAAATTAATTGACACTGTAATTTTTTTATGAGTGGGGAAAACCTACACGGCAAAAACCCCACCGAGTGATTTTAAGGTTACCACGCCTGAGAATCTATTATCAAAACAAGCGGTTACAAGTAAAAGAATCTCAGTACCTTATATTAACCTACAGTTGAACCCTTACCCCAATACCCAATTGGATTTGTTCTGTAGTGACAATCTCTCCTTTTTAATGCATGGCTCCTAATACGTGACTAACCAATATATATGCAGATCCCAATATGTGACTTAATCACCAACTTGAGAAAGATGTTGGCTAAAAAGTTTTTTAGTTCATCACACAATAAAGATCAAAAAGCTCTTTGGTCATAAAACCCTACAGTGTACAACCACAGCAGCTTCTTCAATAGAAAGATGAACTAGGGCAAATTCTGTCTCTGGTCATAATTTGTATGAACAAAACTTTGCTTTACACACACAACCTTTGATAGCCCTTAAAATAATCCTTATATATGTTTAGGGTTGTGAGAAAGAAAGCCTAAACACATATTCACCGATTGGATGAAAATCAACTCTGAAAAACTGAAATTCATAAACCTCGACAGATAGGGTATCTATCGAGCTATCTGTTGAACTTCAGGCTTCAGTAGTTTTTTAAAACTCGATAGATACTAGCTATTGAGCTAGCTGCAGAGTTTTAAAATCCAACATAACTTCACTTATTTCTTGGACAAACTTGCATGGTTTTGACACTTAAACTTAAAGCTATTACAAGTAAAGTGTGTTTTTTCAAAAGGTTAGTCAATTACATAAAATATTGACATATGTTCCTAACATCAAATCACATATGTCCGAACATATTACTTGATCCTACATCAAATAGTCATGTAATGACTACAATGATTAGTAAACATATTATTAACCTTCTAAATATGTTCACCAATAATTCTTTGTACCTTTTTTTTTTTTTTTTTTTTTTTTGAATGAAAAAATAGGGTTTCCTATGTAGTCTCATCGACCCCATGCCACGTGAGGACAATGGGCAATACCATGTGTACCACATAGGCTTTACTAGGGCTATTACTCGAATTGCTCCTCTCTAATTGCTAGGATAAGGACACATACTATCAAGCCACACCCTCGTATGGTAATGCTCTATACCAATTAAGAATACTAGTAAGATACTTAGGGGCTATTTGGATTTTCAATTTCCATCACCCATAACTCAAAATTAGTGGGTCCCACGGCTGAGTATTGTATTTGGATGTGTTTCCAATTTGTGTTTCCAGTTTTTGTTTCCATCACTCAATTCTCTAATTTTTGAGTGATGAGTTGAAAAAACATTTTAGGTGTTTTCAAGTTATCAAAACTCAATTTTCATGGAATTTGTGTAAATAAACACACATGGCTGGGACCCATTAGTCTTGTCAAGTCACTTTCCTTCTCTCTCCCACTGGTCACTCTCCTTTTTTTTTCCCCCTTTCTTCTCCGCTTTTCTTTATTTTGTCTCTCTTATTTCTCTGTTCGTTGCACTCCATTCAGTTCTTTCTTTCTTTTCTTTTTTCTTTTATTTTTATTTTTATTTTTTTTGGTTCTTCATCATGGAATATTTTTGGTCTTTGCTGCACTTCATGACCAGGTAAGTGATAGGCCAAAAACGTATTGACCCATTGTGATTTTAGTTGATTAATTTGCCAAGTTATTAACTAATCAAATTAACATGCAAAGCGCGTGGTAGTACAAACAAATTACTAATAACTAAAGTATGCAGTGGAAAATAAATTGACACAGTGATTTGTTTACGAATGGAGAAAACCTACGCGGTAAAAACTCCACCGAGTGATTTTAGGGTCACCACTCCCGAAATTCCACTATCATCACAACAAGCGGTTACAAGTAATGGAATCCTAGTACCTTATACCAACCAATAGTTGAACCCTTACCCCAATACCCAATTGGACTTGTTCTGCAGTGAAAATTTCTCCTTTTGATGCACAAGTCCTAAGTACATGACTAATTAATTACGCAGATCCCAGTATGCGACTTCAATCACCAACTAGAGAAAGTTGTTGGCTGCAAAATTCTTCAATTCATCCACGATGAAGATTAAGAAGATGTTTGAATACAAAACCCTATGGTGCACATACACAGAAACTTCTTCAAGAATGATGAACTAGGGCAAAACTCTGTCTCCGGTCACAATTGGGTTGAGCAAACTTTTCTCAAAGCTTGTGCAACTTGTGAACTTTTTGATGACCCTTAAAATAATCATTTTATATGTCAAGGGTTAAGAGAAAAGAAGATTCAAAGACACATTCACGGATCTCAAGAAAATCAAATTAGAATTCTGAAATTCTTATACCTCGACAGATATGAGTTGTCAAGCAAGTGTCGAGCACACTGGCTAAAACAGCTTTCTTAAGCTCGATAGATGTAGCTGTCGAGCCAGCAGTCGAGCTTTGTAAGGTTGAATTTAATCAACCATCTTATTGGTTGTATTCCGTGCAAAATTTGCTTGTAATTCAGCATATAAAAACCCTGTATTTAGGTGGAAATCATGTTAGGGTAGTGTGTGAGAGAGTGTGAAGAAATGCTCAAGAACTGTGCAGTGAAGCAGGGACTCGCGATTGGATCTCACGGGTGGCTCGCAATTGTCAAGCCCCTAGAAGAAGCACACGAGTAAAGCATGTAGAAAAGTTGAACCGTCATGCCAGCTGTAGTACTACAGGACAAAAAGTCCAGATTGGCCATTCAGTTAGCTCGCGACTTGAACTCACGACTCAGTCAAGTTGCAAGGCCAAGTCGCTAGCTAGCTCTATTTTGGAAAAACTGACTCCTCGCATTCCTTTCTCACCTAGTGTAAATACCCCTTATACCCAAGAAATGTAGAGAGCTTCCAGAGAGAATTTTGAGAGAGAAACCCTAGAGAAAAACAAGATTGACTCATCCACAATCTTTATATAGAGACTTTTCAATTTCTTCTACTCTCACCCTCTTCATTATTATATCCTTAAGAGCTTCATTACCCAAATCATTTTCTCACCATACCTACATATGTGAGAAGGCTTTTTGGTGCTTTAGGAAGCAATTAGAAAGGGACCAATGATTATTGGTTGATACTATGTGCTATAGTGGAATCTGGTAAGCTAGAAAAGACAAAAGTTTGGCGTAACCTCGTTAGAGCAAGAAGATTGGAGGGCTTAGGTACACTGGGTATATTAGGCTTGGAGGGTCTATTGTTGTTCATGTATCCCAACTACATTGTCTAGTGGATTATTGACCGCTTGGAGGGTAAAGGAGAGGTTTTACGCCGAGGATTTCAGTTTCCCCTTCAACAACACATCGTTGTGTTGTCATTGTATTTGTATCTTTCTTCCTTTAATCTTTGCCATTTAATTTCTACTGTAGATGTGATTTTAATTGGTTTAAATTGTTTATCAATTCTGTTATTAGCTTATGTTCATTTTCTGCACATATATTGTTTGACATTAAGCTTGAATTGATAATTTTGTAATTGGGAGTCTAAACGTTCATAGTGTTTTATACGCTATTTGAACTTTCAAACTTTAATGAATTCGCACTATTCAGCTTGTTTCTTGGACAGACTTGAATTGTTTTAACACTTGATCTTGAAACCTTATTTCTTGAAGTATTAAAAACACCTGGATCTACCCAATTACAAGTAAAGTGCGTTTTGTCAAAGGATTAGCCATCTACTTTAAAGCATGACATGTGTTTTTAACAAGTGAAACATATATGTCCTAACAATCTTCCCCTTTGACAATCCGTGACAAAACCACAACAAACAAATGAACATATGGAAGAAGTCAGAAATCACTCAACTCATACTCACTTATTGAATACAATAAAATATATTCTAACACAAACTCTTGAAAAATTTTGCAAGAAGAGAGTTTATGGCAAGTAGACTTTGATAACCTATATTTCTGAAACACTGTAAACAAAACCCATCAAGATATCTTAGTGTAAAATAGAAATAATAGATTGCATACCAGTAATATGAAGCATGTGTATAAAGAGAGAAGAGAAACAACACATGTAAGGGTAGGTTTGAGAAAAAATATACATCCACATGTAGAGAGAATAAGTACAATGCATGTCAACAATAGTCACAAAACCCAATGTACAAGAACAATGTATCTATAAAAGAAAGAAAAGAAAAGAAAAGAAAAGATACAAATAATCCTTACTAAATCCCTCATATCAACACTCCCCCTAACAAAATGTCCTATACTAACTCTCCCCCTAAGAATGACTACTCTCATATAACCCAAAACTACTTCCCCTTTTTGTCACGAGTGACAAAGGGTAGAGTGTCAAGTAGACATCTCATCGGTAGAGCTAGCATCTCCATCATCATCATCAGAAGCATTATTGTCATCGCCATCATCATTATCATCATCATCTTTAGCCTCAGAATCAGAAGCCACTAGAGGAGGTGGAGGAGAAGTCTCAAAAGCGAAACCACCCATAGTCGCCTACTGCTGTGCAATACGGCCAACACGAACATTCACATGATACAACTCAGTAGAGAGTGTATCAAGGTGAGCATCCATGTGCTGCAGTTGCACCATGATGTCTCCGAGAGTCACATTGCCCATAGAAGAGAAGGGAGTGGATGTGGACGGAGTAGATCGAGAAGGAGCTGAACGGGATGGAGGAGCTACTGAATCCGACTGTTGGGACCTAAACTATGCGTCACTATGTTTAACGGTAGCAGCATCTATGGCACACATAAGAGAAAAAGGGTCAAACGCTAGAAAAGGGATGAAAAATGGCATAAAATCCTCGTGATAGTAGAAGAAAAGATGAGCTTATCACGGGACGCCGAATTCAGATAATCATCTATAATGGAAAGAATAAAATGAGAATAAAAGTTTATAGTAAGATGCTCAAGGAGGGATAACAAAAAGCGAGCATGAGACTCTGCGATGGAGTTATAATGAGAGAGAGGATGGAGAACGAAGGTTATAACCATGTTCAAAAACCGAGGGCCATTTGCAAATGGCTTACATAGTGTAAACTGACAATCACCCCACTTAGAAGGGCGCTTGCAAAAAGCAGACATCATCTCATCTTTGGACACAGTCTTTAGACTCTCACAACTAGGATAGTCAAGAAACTCTACCCTAGGAACTCGAAGCACATCCACAACAAGTTGTGGTGTGACAAGAAAGCGCGTACCTCGAACGCGAGTGAAGAACTGAGGTACAAAACGATCATTTCCATGCATATTGGAGTAAAACTTCTGTATAAGCACAAAAGGACAGGTGACTGGGACGTCACATAGTGATTCCCATCTCCGACTGTGAATGACAACGGGAAAGTCGGTGTCAGCAAAGTCTGCCAGAATGACTTGACGTTTAAAATGAATGCCTCATCGAGAAAAGTTCTCTGAGAAGGCGTTACAGGCATCCTCATCACGGAACTAAAGATGAAAGGGAATGGGATCAGACAAAGACGATGCCATGAAACGAAGAGGGTTTTGAGATGGAGTAGATTTACGCTTAGGTGTCATAGATACAATTAACGTAAATAGAAAGAGAGGAAGAGAAAGAGAGATAATCGAAAAAGCTCCAAAACAGTTCAAATATAGCAAGTATATTGAAACGAGAGTATGTATGCATAGGAAATGCAATAACATGTGACATGTAATAGAAAATTCATCATGGGCTCAGCCCAATCCAATCCTACCAACACACAATCAACTTGCACACATCTAAATGCATGATAATACTGTTATAATGCTAATGTGATGCAATACATGAGATTTTAAACTCATTAAAACAAAAACCCATCCCAAAATTGCAATAATAACTCATTAATTTTGAAAAACCCCAAAATATTTCAAAAACCCCAAAACGTTGGTTTCAAAACATGAAAATGCATGAAAATGAGAGTTTAGAAGCTTACCAAGTGAAAAAAAAAAAAAAAAAAAAAAAAAAAAAAAAAAAAAAAAAAAAAAAAAAAAAAAAAAAAAAAAAAAAAAAAAAAAAAAAAAAAAAAAAAAAAAAAAAAAAAAAAAAAAAAAAAAAAANCAAAGCTAGATAGATCCACAAGCTTCAGCTATAATCAACAAAGATACATATTCACATAAAACAACAAGTCAAGCCAAGTCAAAAAGATGCTATTTTCAGATCTATACATGAAGCAGTGAACTCAGAGATCTTACCGAAGACGGTGTTGGTAGGGTTCATGGCGACCTGGTTCTTAGCCGCATCACCGATCAAACGCTCCGTATCGGTAAAAGCGACGTAAGACGGCGTCGTTCTGTTACCCTGATCGTTAGCTATGATCTCAACACGGTCGTGTTGCCACACTCCGACGCAGGAGTACGTGGTTCCGAGATCGATTCCGATCGCCGGTCCTTCTCCTTTTCCGGCCATTATGATCTTCCTATTGGTTGTGTCGACGACGAAGAAGAATTTAGTAGAAAACTAAAAAGAGAGATCTGAGTTAGAGCTAAAAATAAATAGTAGTAAAAAGAGCTAGGGTTTGAAAGTAATAAAAAGCTTGGTGGAGCTCTGTTTATATAGTGTAAAAGGGTTAAGAATTCGAGAATGTTCTATCGCGCTGTAGTATTGGAGCCGTCCGATTTTCGTGTGGGAACCAACGGTTTCAGATTTGTCTAGATGAGGTGCCTTCCTTCGCCGCTCAGTGCTTTATTGACTTGAGTTGTGTGCTTCCGAGTCAATTCCCCCCTCTTCATACGGTTCCCACTTTCTAGTTCCTTCCAATCACCGACCAAAATTAAATCATTAACATTTTTTTGAATTTTTTTATTCTTTGGGTAATAAGTAATATACATAAATTATTACCGTTGGAAATTGTCTGATTTACCCTCTAGACATCAGACAATAGAGTTCAAAATTGTCTGATCTACTCTATCTAACTTTCAACATTTTTTTTTTAATGTTACTTGACACTATTAAAAATTCTCTTGTTGCTTCATCATTTATCTCTTACTAGTGCATAATTTGTGCATATGCACGGTATAATTAAAAAAAAATTACAATTACACATATATATGGATTCAAATTATACTTGCTCTTTTTTATTTTTTTTATTATATATATATATAGAGAGAGAGTTATTATTTATCGATCATTGATTACCTAAACACTCCTTTGCAGAGCAATGACAAACGTTGCATAACATGGTTTAAAATTTCTTGTGATACTTTCTTTTCTATCCATCTTTGATGGTTATTTATCTATCATTAATTATTCAAACACTCTTTTGCATTTGTGATTGCCATAATAAAATTCCAATGAAACTTGTGCAATCCAAAAAAGTGGTTAGAATAGTAAGGAACTTTCAAGGGATGTTCAAGGAAAACAATCTCTCTCTCTCTCTCTCTCTCAGAGATAAGTATAAGTGTGCGTTTGGATATAACGTTTTGCACGTTTTGTGTTTGGCGTTTGAATAGTGGGACCCACGGCATGCACGTTTCAGCCATTCACGCAGTTTGTCCATCCTTGCTAGGACCCATGTGTGCTTTTTGTGGTATTCATACCACATTTCAGCTACTGTGCACTGTGCACGTCTTAACATTTATTTGTGTAATAGTTTGTCCATCCTTGTTGGAACCTATGTGTGCACTATTTAGTCTAGTTTTAAAATTATTTGTTATTGTGTTTTCAGTTTCCAGTAAAATAAGTGGTATTCAAACAGACTCTAAATTTACTCAATTTATATTTGTAGAGTTTTGACGCGGTGTTTGGAATAATTTTAGGCACTATTAGCTCCAAGAGCTTCTATTCCAATAGGACCTGCAACATTATTATTCCAATTACAATGTAACAGGCGTGCATCGTGTGTCATTTATGTTTAGAAAGCAAATTTAATATTTTTGAAAAGTCTTAATAGTTTATGATATTAGCCCCAATCTCAAGAATAATTCTTATATTTTATCCTTTTTATTTATTTATTTACATTTTAATTATTATTTTTAACTCCACACCTCAGCATTATTTTTTTCCCAAAAAAAGCTTACAAAATTTTAAAAAACAATTAAGAAATATTTGAATACAATTAAATATTTTCACATAAATATACATCAAACAAAATCTACTTAGTTTTGTTTGTATGTAGATTGGTACCGAGGTATAGCCCCAAATAACTATATTTTTAATATCAAAGATTTTGTAGAAAACACATATAAAAATGTATTAAATATTTTTATTAAAAGAATGCATATATATATATATATATATTTTTTTTTTTTTTTATAAATATTTTTATTAAAAGAATGCATATATATATATATATATATATTTTTTTTTTTTCTATTTCTAAGTTGATTAGGACTGTGACTGGTTTCAAGTCACTTTCATATGAACTCATCATTTTTTCTCCATCACTCATAATCGGTCACATGGACAATTGTAACAATATTGTAATATTTTATGTGGTTCTAGAATTTTTGTTAACGAAAATTGCACTTTCCTACATCAAATGCCAAACTTTTTCTTTTTCTTTTTATAACACATCAAATATCAAACTGATCGTACGTGTATAGCTTATCATATATATATATATATAAAAAATCTCATTGACAAAATGACCGTAGGAACTAGGAAGATTCAAGAATAAGGCAATGAATGTGTTATAAAAAATAATAATAAGGCAATGACTTTGATATACTTTAATAGAGAATTTAAAATTTTAAAATTACTGTATTGAGCAAAAAATGTAACACGTCAGAAGGAGGAGGAGGGATTAAGATGGAAATCTAGTGATGGGGAAAAATCAGAGAAGAAAGTTGGCCGTCATTGGGTGTGACGTAATGGGTAAATGCAGCTGTGCACACTTGCGAGAGAGAGAGAGAGAGAGAGAGAGAGTTGTCATTGGTGAGGGCAGCGCCTAAGGAAGATTCTTAGGAAAAAGCACGAGAAGACGACGAAGACTTTTGCTTTTCCTTGCTGGCTTTGCTCACTAAATAAATGGCCGTATAGTATAGGCCACGCAACGAACATTGTTGGGACCACAACATTTCAAAAGCATTCTGGCTGGGGTTGCCGACTTGACTTCTATTCTCTCACCTCGATCGGCCTTGTTTTAGCCTTATATATTGGGTTCATCCTGGCCATATATATAAGACTAAAGAAAGAAAGAAAATGATAGTATTTCCCTTGATTTCCTCTTCTTCTTCTTCTTCCTTTTTTTTTTTTTTTTTGTCATTTTCTTTTAGGAAGTTTTAACCTATGATATATTGGCATCCACTTCTAATGGTAGTTTTTATTATCAGACTAAGACACCAATCAATTTTAGTGTAGGCAGAGATTGAACTCCAGATATTTTATTTAACCATAAAAAACTTTATCAGTTGAGCTAATTGAAACCCACCCTTGATTTCTCCTATTTTTAGTGGGATGTGCACACATAATATTTATTTAATTTTTAATTATCACATGTCTTATATCTAAATAAAAATAGAAAGAAAATGAAAAATTCAATAAGAGGGACATGTTATCTTCCTACGTTTGATTGGTTCATTGCTTGGCTAAGTAGATTTGGAAATAGTAGGATATGTGAGATTCCAGATTTTCCATTAGAACATACGCACAAGTACAGCAGAGGCATCAAGTTCAAACTTAAGGGAGCTGATTCACAAAGGCAGGGCCCATTGTATATTTGTATTCCATCCCTACAGGCCCATTATTCCACAAACATATCCCAACTATTCTTGAAGAATTGGAGAACGTAGAACCCAACCCATTCCCCGAAAGCCCACTTCAGTATCACTTCAGCCTAAACTTTTTAATTTTTTTTTTTTTTTTTTTTGGGGAGAAACGAATATTAATAATTTAATACCAACACTAATATATTTATTTCTTTTAATTATTGTTATTTGTTATTACTGACATCCTGCGGTGCTATACAGCTCTTCTCTTTCTTTCTTTTTTTCTTTTTTATTTTTTTCTTCGTATTGTCTAATATTTTGTACAGAATAAGTAACAAGTTAGACGTAAAAGAATAGGTTTAAAAGATTCTTTACCATCGACTATTTGACCATACCTTTAAAATAAATAAATAAATAAATTGATTTCCTTAAAGTTTACTCAATGAGCACTTTTAGATCCTTAAACTTTTGGAGTCAACAAAAAGTGTTTAGAGCATTATACAGTGTTTAGGTTTTTTTTTTTTTTTTTTTTTGGGGGGGGGGGGGTGGTGTTGATTATGGAGGTATGTATTATGTGAAAATGGTGATTGGAAGGTTAAAAATGAGATACACTCAACCTCTAGTTGTGCCCTTCACAAAGAGTGGTGTTGCATAAAAGCAACCTAATTTCTATCTACAATAACTTCTCTTAAACAGGAAACTGAATGCTCAAAGTTGGGCTAGAATCCCCCATTTTTATGGTTTCTTGATCTTCTTGATTTTATGGAGGAATATGGATTAGAATATTTAAATTTCTCTCCCATTCCCCTACACTGGATGTTTGAGTAGAAGTTTGATTAGGGCTCCAATTTTGGTTTCAATTTTGAAATTTGCTGTGTCTTTCTTAATTTTTTAGTATATTTGAGTATAATTTTAGGTTTTTAATCATTTTAAACCATTTGTTGATGAGATTATCTTCTAACATATTTAAAGTTTTCAAGTTCCAAGTACTTATCCTTTTTTACAAAGAAAATTTATCAAAATCTCAAAAACAATAATTATCTTTAGAATTTATTTGCTCCATTTTATTACACTATTGTCTAGAATTTAAACCAAAGAAATGTTGGCATGTAATTTGAAGGATCAGTTGTTGTAATGTCGAGGAGATTTGGATGAACTCAATTTGATGGTGTGTTGCAAAACAAAGAAATATCAAAAGACCTTTGTGACACTGACTTGGCAATCCGAATTTGATTACAATGACATAAGGTGGTAAATATGATCAAATCTTATTTTTAATGTTTTGAATAAAGGCATGCTTAAAAGAAAAATCTGATTTGTCATTCAATTGAATGATCACATAAATAATTCTAAAAAAAGAAAAAAAAATAATGATCACGTAAAAATAATCTATTATGTTTAACTAGTTACTTTAAGTCATGAGTTCTCTTGTAAAATACAGTTGTATGTACTATGCATACACTTAGTTGTGTGCATTAATAATTTCTCTAGGATATATTATATTACAAAAGAGTAGTGTGTGTTGCACATAGCGTGTGCGCGTACTTTAAGTCATGATTTCAAACTTCGAAATCGTGACTTAAAGTCACGAGTTCTCTTGTAAAATGCAATTTTGTGTGACTATACATGTGTACACTTAGATATGTGCACTAGTCACTTCTCTTAAATAAATTAGATGGTATCCCGTGTAATGCGTGGATTACTTTACAATTTTATTTAAAATCATATTTATGTATATTAAAATCTACATATTATACTTAATACTTTTTTTTTTGTATAATATTTATGTTTGCCCACAATATTGTTAATTTTGAAACTTGATTTTCTTAAAAAAGAGATCTGAGGAAGAGCTAAATAAAAAATAGTAGTAGAAAGAGCTAGGGTTTGAAAGTAATAAAAAGCTTGGTCGAACGCAGTTTATATAGTGTAAGGGTTAAGAATTCGAGAATGTTCTATCGCGCTGTAGTATTGGAGCCGTCCGATTTTCGTGTGGGAATCAACGGTTTCAGATTTTTTCTAGATGAGGTGCCTTCCTTCGCCGTTCAGTGTTTTATTGACTTGTGTGCTTCCGAGTCAATTCCCCCCTCCTCATACGGTTTCCACTTTCTAGTTCCTTCCAATCACTGACCAAAATTAAATCATTAACATTTTTTTGAATTTTTTTTATTCTTTGGGTAATAACTAATATACATAAATTATTACAGTTAGAAATTGTCTGATTTACCCTCTATAAAGTAGAGTTCAAATCTCATCTACTCCATCTAACTTCTTCTTTTTTTTTTTTTTTTTTTGTCAATGTTAGAAATTCTCTTGTTGCTTTATCATTTATCTCTTAACTTTTATTTATCTACTGTTGATTACCTAAACACTTCTTTGCATAGCAAGTTTAAAATTTTTTGTGCTACTTTCTTCTCCATCTTCGACCATTATTTATGTATCATTGATTACTCAAACACTCTTTTGCGCCTGTAGTTACCATAATATAATTTCAATGAAACTTGTACAATCCAAACAAGTTGTTAGAATAGTAAGGAACTTTCAAGGGATGTTTAGGGAAAAAATCAATGGCTTTGAAACTCTCTCTCTCATACATATAAGTCTATTCAACTTATATTTGTAGAGTTTTGACGTGGTGTTCGCAATAATGTTGGGTACTATTAGTTCCAAGGGCTTCTTTTCCAATAAGACCTGCAACGTTATTATTCAAATTGCAAGGTAACAACATTCTCAAAACAAAAAAAGAAAAAAAAAAGTTCAAGGTAACAAGCATGCATCATGCGCCATTTGTGTTTAGAAAGCAAATTTAATATTTTTGAAAAGTCTTAGTAGTATATGATATTAGCCCTAATCTCATGAATGATTCTTATATTTTACCTATTTTACATTTTAGTTACTGTATGGGGTGAAGGGCCCATATAAGGATATTGGGCAGTGTGCCTCACCTGAGGACATCAAATAGCCCGATGACAGATAAATGTTGACGAAGACAGGTAGGTTGTTAAACCAAAGAAGAGATCAGGTCACAGTAAACAAGTGATGTTGTCCGAGGAGCTACTCCTCCTTGGGCGGTAGGTTAGAGGCCTAAAATCCGACCACCTATCAAGCTCTAGGCAATGGGCAACTATGTTTGGGAGGATAAGCTTCAGTGAGGGGTGAGTCACCATAGAGATGAGAAAGATCTGGGCATAAAGCTACTACTACCATATTAAATGCTCTATATCTAACCTCCTGGCCACATTAATGTGTAAGTAGTACCTGAATAGTAGTTTCCAGCCTTACAGCTACCCACAGAGGAGCGAGTCACCATAGAGATGAGAAAGATCTGGGCATAAAACTACTACCACCACATTTAATGCTCTATATCTAACCTCCTAACCGCATTAATGTGGAAGTGATACCTGAATAGTAGTTTCCAACCTTACAGCTATCTACAGAGATTTCAAAAATGTGCTGATGGGACAAGTATCAAGAAGATTAGTAATATGATATACACGTAGAAGGCTGGGATGAAAGAAGAGAAGAGGGCATATAAAAGGGAAGAACCCTATGACAGAAGGGGGCATCTGAGATTGAAAGAGAGTAAACAGTACTGTGTAAGAAAGAACTTGAACATTTGTATAAGTCTAAGAAAAACATATATATAAGAACAGACCTTCCTCGAATTTGATCGAGGAGCATCCTTCTTTATCTAAACTGTTTGTCTTGCTTGTTCTGACATTAACTAGCCCATCATCTAACTCATTGAACATTTAATATCAGGCCCATTCTCTAATAAATTCATTGTTTTGGGTTCTTTAGGCCATTGTCTATACCATTTGGGCTATGGCGCGAATTGTGTCCTTACAATTACTATTTTTAATTTCACACCTCATCATTATTTTTTCCCCAAAAAATCTTACAAAATTTTAAAAAACAATTAAGAAATATTTGAATACAATTAAATATTTTCACATAAATATACATCAATGAAAATCTACTAAGTTTTGTTTGTATGTAGATTGGTTGTTTTATGTAGATTGGTGACGAGGTATAATCTCAAACAACTATATTTTTAATATAAAAGATTTTGTAGAAAACATATATAAAAATGTATTAAATATTTTTTATTAAAAGAATGCATATGTATTTTTGAGTAAAATGCAAAATTGATCATCTAACTTTCTTCAAATTTCATTTCGGTTCTCTAACTTTATTTTTGTTCATTTTAGTCATTTAACTTTCAAGTTTATTCAATTAAGGCTTTTTTATCAACTTTTGTTATATGTTGTGGTTAATTTTTTAATTTTATAAATTTTTCCTCAAATTTTTTAAATTAAAAAAAATCAATTAATGATTGAAAAATATTTTCCAGATTTTTTTTTTCAAAAAATTTTAACAAAAGTTAACGAAAATTGCTTAATTGAATAAATCTGAAACTTAGAAGACTGAAATGAACAAAATCAAAGTTAGAGGACTGAAATGAAATCTGAAGAAAGTTAGAGGTCAAATTTTGCATTTTAGGTTATATTTTTTTATGAAAAATGTTAATGAATGTCCTTAGGACAATGGTTAATAATCCATTTAAAAAAAATTTATGGGAAAAAAAAATTAATATTTTGACATTTTTTTCTATTTTCCATAAAAGTGGTGTTAAAATTTTTCAAATATAGATTATTAATCATTGCCCTAAGGGCATCCATTAGTATGACCCTTTATTTATTTATTTATAAGTTAACTGTGATTGTGATTGGGTTCATGTCATTTTCATATAGACCAATTATTTTTTCTTCACCACTCATAGTTGGTCACATAGACTATTGTGACAATAATTGTAATATTTTATGCAGGTCTAGAATTTTTGTTAACAAAAACTGCACTTTCCTACATCAAATACCAAACTGATCATACGTGAATAGCTTATCATTAAAAAAATTTCCCTCTCATTGACAAAATGACTGTAGGTAGATTCAAGAATAAGGCAATGACTTTATTATTATAAAAAAAATTATAATAATATAAGGCAATGACTGTATTGATATATTTTAATAGAGTTTAAAAATTAAAATGACTGTATTGAGCAAAAAAAAAAAATGTAACCTTATATGGTCAATTGAATTGGGCTCATCCTGACCCATATTTGGGGGGTAAAGAAAGAAAATGATTTTTTTTTTTTTTTGCTAAATAAAAATGTAAATGCAATAGAACTAAGAATGCGGTAAAAGAAAAATTAAATCAAGAGGTGGTTGTTGGTGGACTAAGAAATCTCGGGAAAAAAAACTCCTTCCAATTCATTACTTTGATTCCCTCCCATTTTTAGTGGGATGTGTGACACATAATATTTATTTGATTTTTAACTGCTACGTGTCTTATTATTGATGGATTGAAAAATCTCGAAAAATGACTCCTCTGATTCCCTCCCATTTTTAGTGGGACGCGCGACATGTGATATTTATATGATTTTTAATTGCCGCATGTCTTATACCTAAATAAAAATTGGAGGAAATTAAAAGATTCAATTGAAGGATATCTTATCTATTCCTATGTTTAATTGGTTCCTTGCTTGGCTAAGTGGATTTGGAAAGAGTAGGGTAACTGGTGTTCGATCATTTTCCTTTGTAACTACTAACTGCTACCTCAAATCATGAATGACTGTCTTTCATAAATGGTTGTGAGAGTCGAGATTTTCCATTAAAGGAAACAAAAAACATGCGCACAAGAGAGGCATCAAGTTCAAACTTAAGTGAGCTAATTCACAAAAGGTATGGCCTATTGAATTCTGTCCCTACAGGCCCAAAATTCCACAAACAACTAGTGCATATCCCAATTTTCTTGAAAGGTAGAGAACGTAAAACCCAACCCATTCCATCCCCATTCCGAAAGGCCCACTTCAGTATCACTTCAACCAAAACTCTTCTCTATTTTTGAGAGAAAAGTAATTCCATTTCAACCAAGACCCAAGTAACAAATATTATTATCCTTTTTCCTGCAACCTTGAAACAGAAACAGATATTAATACCAACACTAATATATTTATTTATTTTAATTATTGTCATTGCAATTAACCTCATGCAGGAGCTATACCCCCCTTTTTTACTATTGTCTAATAATTTGTTCAAATAAGTAACTAGTTTTTTTTTATATATAAGATAGAAATTATACTCTAGCCTAATTCAAGAATAAATATGTGTAAAGCTTTCTCTTGGAGACTTAAACCCTGGCCCTTACCCTCCACACTCCATAAGTACTTATACTTGTAGAGTAACCACCGAATCAAGGGTACGCAGTGGTATAAGTAACTAGTTAGATGTAAAAGAGTTTAGAATGTTCTAGTAGTTATATCTATGAATGAATAAAATGTGGGGTATGGTGTTAGATATATTTAAGCATAGTTTTAATAATCAAATTGGACCAACCGATTCAATCAAAAATTGGTCCTTAATTAGGTTTGGTCAAAACCAATAAAAATCGAGAGCTTTTCTCGTTCTTTGACTATACTGATTTTTAAAATCATGGATTTAAGATATTCTTTACAATGACTATTTTACCCTACCTTTGTTTTTATTTTATTTCAAGTTTTTTTTTTTTTTTTTGAAAATTTATTCATTGAACACTTTTAGTACCTAAAACTTTTAGAGTCAAATAAGAAAGTGTTTAGGACATTAAATAGTCTACAATGTTCGCCGGGGGGGGGGGGGGGGGGGTTGATTATGGAGGTCTATATGATGTGAAAATGGTGATTGGACGATTAGAAACAAGGGACACTTAATCTCTAGTTGTGCCCTTACAAAGAGTGGTGTTTAAAAGCAACCCAATTTCTATCTACAATAATTTCTCTTAAATACAAAATTGAATGCTTAAAGCTAACAGGATCCCTTTTTTGATGGTTTCTTATTGATTTTATGGAGGAATATGGATTAGAATATTTAAATTTCTCTCCCACCCCCATGTATAGGGGTGTCCATAGGTCAGTACCCACAACCGACATGATGACATCAAGTTTCCAGCAAGAAGACTTGCTGCCAACTGCGAAAACCCACAGGTCAAGTCGAATTGGACTCCGTTGTTCGGTGGTCGAGTTAGTCGAAGTTGACGAAGATACTGCCAGAGGTTCCTTTCAGTGAAGATTTGTATTTTGCATTGGATCTTTGTTGGATTTGTGCAAAACCCACCAAATATGAGCAAAAAAACACCAGATCTTTGTCAGATTTGAGTAAAACCCAATGGATTTGAGCCGTATTTGAGTAAAACCTACTATGTTTTCACCAAATCTGGGTAGATTTGGCCTATTTCAAGGGCTTAGTCAGTTAGATCGGATGGCTCAAGTTTTGGAGAAGGAGACCCGCCACCGAACCCATCAACGTCAGTTGTGGAACTCTGAGACTCTACCCTCATATTGGATGTTTGAGTGGAAGTTTGATTAGGTGTTTGATTTTGGTTCTAACTTCCAATTTTGAAATTCGCTCAATTTTTGCTTAATATTTTTAGTCCATTTGTGGATAATTATAGGTTTTAAATCATTTTTCAAACCATTTGATGATGAGATTATCATCTAACATATTTAAAGTTTTCAAATTCCAACCAATTATCATTTTTTACAAGATAGCTAATCAAAATCTCAAAAACAATTATTATCTTCAGGATTTTATTTGATGCATTTTATTACATTATTGTATCGACTTTAAACCATTTTTTTTTTTTCATTTATCAATAACCACTCATCATATCAGTAGTTTGTATCTCTAGCATTATATATATATATATATATATATATTGATGATAAGCTTAACATGTATTTCATACACCTGTAATCTATTAAATGGGGCACACGATTAACATAGCACTGCAAACTTCAATTTGTTATTGTAGGGTCAGTAAGGAGGCCAGTCCACGATGGCTTTGAGAGATGTGAACTCACGTGAAGTATTATTAAAAAAATTTATAATAAATAAATCACGGTGTTAGAGAGCACAAACTAATTTGTAAAATATGGTTGTCTACACAAATGAAATATGCAAGACAAAATTTTACACCAAAAAGATGAGCTTTGCCACTACCCAACTACTACCTAAACTAATAGGACTTCACAAGTGCCAAATTCAACCAAGAAAAGAGGAATATAAACAAATCAAATGCACAAATGATCAAAAAAGAAATATTAGGCAATAGAACTCGATATCATAGTAGCACAGGTAGAATGTCACTTGATTACAATAGAACACAAACTGAAATTGAAATTGGTAAATATTGCACACCGATTACGTTACAATACTCCTAGTTAAGTTANTAAATGACATAATATTTGACATTGATGAACAGTGCAATCTCAAATTTGAGACCGCACTGTTCACAAATTGTAAAACTTATATGATTTTTTTATTCAGGTGGGGCCCGCTTTCTTTTGAAGAAATAATAAAAATTGAATGAAGTTGTAAAAAAAATGAATAAAAATATTAAAGAAAGAATATTTAAATGAAATTGTAAAAAAAAAAAAAATAGAATGTTTAATGTTTGGTATATTGTAAAATAAGGTGTTAAAATTGTAAAAGTAGTATTTTAAAATTGTAAATGCTAAAAATTTTACAATTGTTAATGAGAATGCTCTACTAACCTGCCACTTAACATAGCATTTCTCTTACTTATCTATATTCGGGCTATTTGGTAAGTATTTTGGGCCACCACAAGCGAAATCCTTTTTCGGCTTGAGAAAGATCTCCTTCTAACTCTCGAAGTATCTGCTTTTTAGCAAGAATAGCAATAGGGTTATATTCCATCGTGAAAAATGAATAAGGATTGTGCACAATCGCAAAGAATAATGCCTTTGTACCAGTTTCAAAACCAATTCAGCTTTTGATAGCCAACTAGGAAAATCTAAATTCCATAAACGTTCTGGTGATTTTGAACATTAAAAAGACAACCTGCCAAAACTTGGCAATATATTGATACAAAACCTAGATATTCCATATACTTTACAAATTACAAAATAATCAACTATAAAAATTTCGTACTAAACAAGATGATGGGCATTACAGTTCACAAACACAATAAGGGCTAAGGAGGTTTATTATCTGTAATTTTGCAATGCTAAAAAGAATGAAGATAAGAGGATTAGACAAAGAGAAGTAATTATTTCAAATTTTCAATATTAGAAAGTGGTAGAGTTACCTGGCTCATTTCTGGCCGTTCCTCATATGATAGACACACGCATTTAGCAGCACAACTAACCATTCGAGCCATTTCTTTAGAGTCAAAGTTCTTTTCCAACCTTTTATCAACGAGAGCATCAAATTTCTTCTTTTTCAAAGCTGGTGGGAGCAAAGGCTTTGCCTAAAATTCCATAAGAGTAAAATGTTATTTGTCTCATGTCACTCAAGTTATGCAATTAAAATGCTGCATCTTTTAAGAAGAAAAAAAAAATATAGAAGTTATAACAGCCTAAACTAAATGAGGATACACTAAAAAATTTCCTTGTCTCTGCATGTCTAAAGGGCCTAGAAAATCTATGAATTTAGAACGCTTTATTAAAATATAATGAACAAGAAATGACATGGGTTTACTTTCTCAAACGCATAACTGAAAGGATATCAACTATCCTATACAAAACAAAAAATCAAATCAATGAATCAATATCCTATTATTATAGAAGGTACCCTACACTCTTTTCCACCACCAGTTCTTTTAAGAGGATTTACCTATCAAAAAAAGTGTTCTCTTAAGAGCCCGTATTGGCATTATTTTATTGGAAGAACTAATTATGTGTGGCAAGATTATATGACATTTAACAAAAAATAAGGACAAAAGGGTTGCTAATGCACACAATATAACTTCAAGAGGTAAAATTTAAATTCTAAAATTTCAAAGTGTAAAATTTAAAAACTTCCAAACTTAAAGGGTGTAATTTGCACTTTAGCCTAAATTTTTTCATTAAGAGAAGAACCTAAAATCAATTCACACATACATACAAACACAAAATAGGACACCATATAGGAACAATGAAAACCTTGGAAAAGTTTAACAACAAAATTGGTTATAGCTTGAGGCTACAACCTTACTCAATATCTTTTTATTAGAAGTGAATTTTGACAAATCAACTATTGGATTACATCTTCTTTTTATAAACTCCATGCTTGCAAAATTTCTAGAAAATTAAAGATCAATAGCTATGTCATCAATAAATTGTTTAAATTGCAAGTTTTTGTAATTTAAAATTATGCATAAAATATAAGCGCTTATAAATCATATAGTAAATAATATCCGATTGACACACAATTTGACATGTGTATTAAGAGAGTAAAGAACATGCAATTCAACGATTAGATTTTCAAAATATATAGTAATTTTTATTTTATTGAGTAATGTTGTAATTTAAGGGTACAACCAATTTTGTCAGTAAACTTTGTCCAAAACCCCTGCCCCCCATGCAAATGAACGCATACTTGCAAAGATTTTTTTGTTCCAAAGAAAGTGATTCTTCTTTTTAATATTTCGACAACAAAAAAAAGTTATATCCCAAGATGATCTGATTACATAGACAAAGTATAGTGAACAATTAAGGACTAGTGATCATGGAATACATACCCAATTAACCATGCTGAAAGGTGGATTTTGTCTGATAGGTTTGAGTCCAGAAATCAACTCCAAAAGCACAACACCGAAGGAGTAAACATCCAACTTATCAGTGAGCTGTCCATCATTATAATAAATTGGATCCAAATAACTGCATTTGGTGAATACAGGATTATTTCAAGATATTAAGGAACAATTAATTCAAAAGTTAAAAAGAATATGTAATAGCCAAGCCATCATTGCTTTTTAAGCATTAATTAGACTACTCCATAACTAAAAGTCATGGCAGCACCACAGCTTTGCAGAAAGAACACAGAGAAATGGATCTTACCCAAGAGTTCCCATTACTCTAGTGTAGTAAGCATCAGCATGTGGTAAAAACCTAGCAAGCCCAAAATCTGCAACCTGAACAAAAGATCCCAGGTACATTATTTATCATAAAAGTCAATATTAAAAAAGTATTTAATTACAAAATGAGAATGAAGTTTTTCCACATAACTTATGCCATGCAAACAGCACCACGCAATTAAATGACACAACTTTCTGTTTGTTGTGGGCAGAGGAAAAGAGAAAAAGGAATCAAAATTTTTCCCATCATGGCAGCATCTCCTGACCCATTCCAAGCCAAGGATATTCCAAATGTATCTAAATCTAGAACTTTCAAAACTCAATCACAGATATAAATGGAGAAGCAAGTCAAAAATAAACAATGCAGACATTCATGTATAGATATTTGAAACTTAACAAATAATCCTCTGAAACTTAATAACCTTACCTTTGCATCAAAGTTATCATCAATAAGAATATTAGCTGCCTTGATGTCACGGTGTATGATCTTAGGCTGACCTGAAGAACATTTGGCTCCAAAGGAGAGTGAAACTATAACCAGAAAATATTTTTATTGTTAGCGATGTAAAGATAGAACATAAAGGAAACTCACAGTCCTCAAGCAGATATGCCAATCCTTTTGCAGCGCCTAGAGCTATTTTCATTCTATTTGGCCAGCTCAGAGTCGGTGCCCCCTCTCCTGCAATGTCATTTTTCTTTAATAAAACATTGTATGGTAATTTAGAAAATAAGGTTACTAGACCAAAATCAAATTGAAAAACAATGATCTCAATCTTAACAACACATTGTGATCCAACTTGCCATTAAAACTCTCAGGACGGTAAAACCCTATAGGAATGCTACTTAAAATGACAACCCATTGATGCTACTCAGTGAAGTTTAATCACCCATTTGACTATTTTTACTCTCTCTTTTTCACATAAGGTTATTAAACAGGTTTATGCCTCTCCACTAATACTTTCGGCCAATTAAGTTGCATTTAAGAGGTTTGTATCAAATAGAGAAATATTTAACAATGCAAAAAATCTTCTTCTTCTTCTACAATAACTCAACTTCTCTATATCATATAATGATATATGTCATCTTCTGATTTTGCTTATATTTTACCATATTTTGAAGCAACTCTTGAGTTCATAGTAAATTAAGTATTAATTTATCAACCAAAAAAAATTACTAATTTATTTATTTATTTTTTCTTTAAAATCATTATACATTTCATAAAGTAAACCCCAATTCAATTACTTTTAACAATTTTATCTACTAGTTCTACAATTCTACTTATACAACTAAAATCTTTCAAGAATATTATTACTCTAGGTGTTTGTTTGGCATGAATTATTTTTGCCAACTTATTTTACTATTCAGTTTATTTTTTGCTACTATGCATGAGTTCCACTGCATTTTTGGTACTATTCATAGTCTCACTATACTATTTCAGCTAACTTTTACCTTTATCTACAGTATTTTCAGTAAAAAAAAAGTTAGTTTCAGCAAAATAAGCGGATTTCAAACGGACACTAGATATTTTCAGTTTATAGCTTTTTCATTCAAGTTTTACTATAAAAATGCTTTCCCTTGGTCATTTTTTCTATCTCATGAAACTTTATGTAATTCTTGAGGTCATCATTCCAGTAATCTTGCACTTTGTGAACTAGTGGTGCAAATTCTTGATTGACTTAGAACCAACATAGGAAAAATTAAGTGAAGCTAACCAATTGAATCATGACTATGCTTAAGGACCTTCACTTCTTTAATAGATTATCTTGGGGAAATGATAACTTCTTGCTCTATTCTTTCAACAACAACAGGACATTTCTATTTGTAAGAACAAAAGAGACAAATATATTTTACATTTAAGACCACCAACATGAATTATAACCCCCCCCCCCCCCCCCCCCCAAAAAAAAAGAAGGTTACAGATGAAACAAAATAATATAATCACCAAAAAGACTTACCATGTAGATGAAAATCCAACGTTTTGTTTGGGACAAACTCATAAACAAGCATTCTATGTGCCCCATCTATGCAGTATCCAACCAGTGAAACAAGGTTTTTGTGATGGATACGGCTAATGATATTAACCTCTGCCCGGAATTCCTTCTCCCCCTGTCCACTTTCAGATTTCAACTGCTTAACTGCAACCTTTTTGCCACCTGAAAGGGTTCCTTTATGAACATAACCAAAACCACCTTCACCAAGGGATTCGGAGAAATTGTTAGTTGCCTTGGCTAAATCTTCATTTGAAAATTGCTTCGGAGAATAATCTGAGAGGTTGCCAAGGGATGGTAATGCCTTTTGTTTCCTAGAGTCTGGGACATCAAAGGTTCATTTGGAGAATCAACGATCAGCACAAAAAATAAATAAATCAGCGAGTATGAGTTAATATCATAATAAGTAGCAGTTTCTGAAAATACCTATAAGCTAGATCAAAAATTAAATGAAAGATTTTCATTATCAAGAAAAATGAATAATAACATACAGCGTTCAATGAGATCCATTTGATGATAAAAGGTAAAATAAATGGATAAGACTCTGCACCTCTTCTTCCATGAGAAGCTATTATTGGATTGAGGAATTATGGAAAATTAGTAAAGAAAAAAAAAAGAAAAAAGAAACTTCTGGTTGTACTTCAAGAATGTTAGGCATCTGTACCTATGTTTGTAGAATAGTGTTGTGCTGTAAGTGACGGGTATAACAGTTAGCAATAAGTAGTGGGATTAGTTAGCTTAGCTGATAATCTGGAGGCACAAGATGCTTATGAAACTCTCTCTCTCTCTCTCTCTCTCTCTCTCTCTCTACATTTTTGCGATGGAGGTCTAGGTGCCTTTGAAGTGACCTACTACAATATCCCTAATCCCATTATGATTCTCAACATCAGTATCAAAGCTAACCACCATGTCGAGTAATCAAACATAACTCGTTGAGTATTAGATCAGATAAGTCGTAGTTTTGCAATAGGATCTCAAAGGGGGTGACCTAGAGGTTAGATTAAAATGTCTTGCTAAGTCATTGAATAACTGATAGGTGAGTGGAGTCGCCAAAAATGAGAAATGGCTACCATCAGGTTAGTGTCAATTGAGTGAAATGTCGTGTACGTCAACTGTGGAGTATGGTAGTATGTTACGATCCAAGTGTACCACATGAATTAAGTGCAGACTTAAGCATGTGTATATAAAATCTTGGTCCACCCTTCCCTTACAAACCTGTTTTCAAGAGTGAGTTATATCCATGAGTTTGTATCATTTTTTTTATCTTAATAAAAAAAATGCTAAACTTTGAAGTGATCACACATTAGTTTGTAACATCAAATAATAAAACTTGTAGAAACTTCTGATTGATCACACATCAGTTTTTACACATCACTGTGCATCATAATTTGACACTCAGCCCGTAACAAACCTTATAATGTACCTCCATAATCTTATACAAATCTCATAATATACCTCCAAACCAACCTCCATAATCTGTTACCTTATAATGTACCTCCATAATCTTATACAAATCTCATAATATACCTCCAAACCAACCTCCATAATCTATATATCTGATAAGTCCAACTTAAACTCAAACTCATAATTTTTTTTAAACAAAATTACTTTTGTTTAATCTAAACTTAACAAGGAGTAAAACTCTATCTCTCTGACAAGCCCAATTTAAACTAAAACTCATCATTTTTTTTAAACAAAATTATTTTTGTTTAGTCTTAATTTAACAAGGAGTGAAACTTTATTTTTCTAATAAGTTCAACTTTGCTGTGTGAATTGGGTGAAATAATTTGTTAACACAAGATTAAAGAAGAGAGAGAGAAGATAATATGACACAAGGAATTTACGTGGTTCGGCAATATGCCTACATCCACGGGAGGCGACAGAATAATTTTCACCATAACTTTAGAGATTACAACAATGACTTAAAGACACTCTCACACAAACCCAAACCCCAAATACACCCTTGATTCTCTCACAAATAAATAGATAACAACCTATTGCATTTAGACAAATTGCAAGACACTAACTTCCTACACTCTGGTGCACACACACAGAAGCAGTTATTTTGCTATCTTCGTGGCTCACATTGCATGCTCTCATTTGCTCCACCTCTATTTATAGCCAAACCTTCAGCCGAAATATCAAAAGTTTCAACACGCTAGAGACTTCTATTGTTAAGGAAGTCAACAATTGTGGCCAAGCATTTATTGCCAATGAAGTCATATATTTTGGCTAGCATGTATTTGGTAACTTTAGGTGTAGTTCCTTGCCCTTTCTAGACAATTCATGAATGCCATGGAGTCATACATTCACACATAGGCATGCATCCATTTATTGCCTACAGATTCATACATTTCGGCTATGCATGAATATAGTTCAAGTCGGTGATGTTCCATGCCATTTTCTTTGACAATTCATACAAGATAGCATTTAATGCTTGCTTGAAATGCTAATCCACCGACATTAAAATTCAAGCCATTTCAACAAATCTCCACCTTGACTTGAATTGTATCAAGCTTCACAAACTAAACTCTTCAATCGTCTCCACCTTAGCCCTTACAAGCTATCACAAACTACAAACACTGATCAAGTCCAAGCAATGCTTGAACTTGCTTGTAGGTACCGGCTTCGTCAACATATCAGCTGCATTTTCTGAAGTATCAATCTTCTCAAGAATAATTTCTCCTGTAGCAGTCAACTCCTTTATCTTGTGGAATCTCACATCAATATGCTTTGTCCTAGCATGATAAACCTGATGCTGCTTTGCCAAGTAAATGGCACTTTAACTGTCACAATGCAACTGAACTCCTCCTTGGTTCAAACCAAGCTCTTTGACTAGCCCTTTCAACCACAGTGCTTCCTTTGCAACTTCAGCTACCGCCATGTACTCAGCTTCTGTAGTAAACATGGCTACTAGGGATTGTAGTGTGGATCTCCAACAAACAGGCCCTCCTGACAGTATGAATACATAACCTGTTGTAGACCTTCTGTCATATATATTGCCTACATAGTCTGAATCCACATATCCTACCACTAAATTATCCCTATGTTGCCTCGCAAACAAAATCTCATATCCTGCAGTTCCATTTAGGTATTTAAATATCCACTTCACTGCATTCCAGTGCTCTCTACCTGGGTTTGTCATGTACTTACTGACAGTACTTACTGCATGAGCCAAATCTGGCCTGGTGCGAACACCCAACTGCACTTGCATATGGAACCTTTGACATGTCTTCAATTTCTTTTTCATTCTTCGGACATTGACTACCAGATAATTTGAAGTGATTCACCAATGGGGTGCTTACAGGATTAGCATCTTGCATGTTGAATTTTTCTGTTGAATTTTTCAAGAACTTTTCTGTTATAGTTCTTCTGAGATATCCATAACTTTCTTGAATCCCTATCCCTGCGAATCTCCATACCCAAAATTTTCTTAGCAGTACCCAAGTCTTTCATGTCAAACTCTTTGCGCAACAAAGTTTTTAACCTGTCAATCTCACACATGCTCTTTGCAGCAATTAACATGTCATCAACATACAATAACAAGAAAATATAAGAACCATCATCAAGCATCTTAACATATACGCAGCAATCATACTCACAACGGGTATAACCAATCTAGATCATATAGGAATCAAACCTCTTGTACCATTGTCTGGGAGATTGTTTAAGCCCATAGAGTGACTTCTTCAATCTGCAGACAAGATTCTTCGTACTAGGTTTCTTGAACCCCTCTGGTTGTTCCACGAAGATTTCTTCCTCCAAATTCCCATGAAAGAATGCTGTCTTCACATCCAGTTGCTCTAATTCCAGATCCTGATGTGCTACCAAGGCCAACACTACCCTGATAGAAGTATGCCTGACCACAAATGAGAAAACCTCATCGTAGTCAATCCCATGTCTTTGTGAATATCCCTTTGCTACCAATCTTGCTTTGAACCGTTCTCCTTCCTTTTCTGATACTGCTTCCTTTTTTTTGAACACCCACTTGTAACCTATCGATTTCTTTCCCTTTGGAAGTTCTGACAACTCCCAAGTCTTGTTCTTATTCAAGAACTCCATCTCCTCCACCATAGCTTCCATCCACTTGTCCCTTTCAAAGCTATCAATTGCTTCCTAAAAAGGGGAAAGATCTCTGCTACTGATTACTAAGCAATAAGAAGCAAGATCCTCGAAATCATACCTGACCGGTGGTCTTATGTTGCGTTTAGGCCGTTGTGATATCATGTTGTGATCTTCTTGATCACTATTATGAGGTTCCTTCTCTAGCTGAGACTCAACATCATCTAGCTCCACCTGCACCACTAATCTATTGTTGTCACTACTGCTTCCCTTTTCTTGAGACTCTTCTTCCTTTCTGAAATCTTTTATCATGAACTTCTCATCAAACACCACATCCCTGCTAATCACCACCTTTTGTGCCACTGGATCCTAAAGCTTGTACCCTTTTACTCCTTTCTCGAACCCGAGAAAAATACACTTCTTGGATTTTGAATCAAGCTTTAACCTTTCTTCGATAGGAATATGAACATAGGCTGGACACCCGAATATCCTCATCAACGAGTAATCAACTTCTTTGCTTGTACATACCTCTTCAGCAACTTTCCCATCAAGCGCAGCCCTAAGCGATCGGTTAAGAATGTAACAAGCCATTTTCACTGCTTCAACCCAAAAGACTTTAGGAAGCCCAGCATTTAGTCTTATGCATCTAGCTATCTCACCGATTGTCCGGTTAAGTCTCTCAGCCATTCCATTCTATTGAGGCGTCCTTCGTACTGTAAGTGCCTTCTGATACCATGCTCTTCACAAAACTTCAAGAACTCCCCATCCTTGTACTCAGTGCAATTATCAGATCTTTGACACTTGATCTTCCTTCCAATCTGGTTTTCCACTTCGGCTTTCCACTTCTTGAACTTTGCAAATGCCTCAAACTTGTTTTTCAAGAAGTAAACCCAAACCTTTCTGGAATAATCATCAATGAAACTCATAAAATACCTAGCTCCACCTTTAGAGACCACTTGCACCGACCCCCAAATATCAGTGCACATAATCCAAAATACCCTCTGTATTGTGCGTGGCTGTTTTGAATCGCATCCTACACTGCTTTCCCATGACACAGTATTTGCAGAAATCTAACTTACATGACTTAACTCCAGCCAACAGATTTTTCTTCTGCAATTCCCTCATACCACGCTCACTTAAATGCCCTAGTTGCATATGCCACAAGAGTGTATCACCCAAGGGAGTCAATACCGTACCGGAGGCTGTACCGGTTTGCCCAGCGGTACGGTATATTTCGGATACCGGTCAATACCGGTGTACCGTTTCAGGTTTACCGCTATTTTTTATGTTTTTAAATAAATAAATATATATATATATATATATTATAATAAATATAAAAGTTTACCATAAAACATTTCCTCAATTCAAAACTAATTATTCATAATTTTAGACTTTAGTATCAATTAAAAGAAAAAAAAAAAAACAATATAAAAAAGAAAGCTTAAAAGTTACCATTGCATATTAAGAAAACAAATAATACTAATAAGTTAATGCAAATAAGTTATCATTCTACCCTAACAAAAATTCAAAAATTACAAAACTTTAAAAAAAAATTTTAAAAAAAAAACATTTTTCTATACCGGCCGGTACGCCCGGTACCGGTCGGTATTGCCCGAAATTGGCCGGTACGGCCGGTACATGGCCGGTATATAAACCGGTACGAAACGTTAATGTTTCGATACCGGTATGCAACCGGTACGGTATATACCGGCCGGTACGGCCGGTACCGGTACGGTATCGACTTCCTTGGTATCACCCTGCTCAAATTCAGTCACTGCAGCAGCTCCACCTAAAATGGTATTGCCGAGTAGCTTGTAGATATTACCTTCTACTTTCTGCCCCTTCATAACAACCATAACGCCCTTTGACACCTTTATTAACCTATTCTCAGACTTATAGCAATAGCCATTAGAGTCTAAGGTTCCCAATGAAATTAAATTCTTTTTCACCTCTGGAACATGTCGTACCTCTCCTAATGTCCTCACCACATTATCGAACATTTTTATCTTAATTGTTCCTATTCCAACAACTTTGCAAGTAGCATTGTTGCCCATTAGAATAGAACCACAATTAACCGAGTTGTAAGTGTCGAACCATCTCTATGAGGAGTCACATGGAAAGAACATGCTGAATCCAGAACCCGAGAATTGATTAGCCTGTTGGCACTGGATGAAGCAGAAAGCATATCTCCATCTGAATCTGAATCTACTGCCATAATGTTTGCAGATCTTGATGACCCTTTCTTGTCTTTGTCCTTGCCTCTTTTCCACTCTAGACAATCTTGCTTAATATGCCCTTTCTTTCGGCATGTATAGCACTTCATTGTCTTGCTTTTGGATTTCGATCTGCTATGTCCCCTAGCAAAACTGTGATCTCTGTCTTTCTTCCTTTCACGATTTTGATTACCCTTTACCATAAGCCCTTCACCAGAACTTTCACCCAAATTCTGCTTTCGCTGGTAGTGATCCAACAAGGCTCCTGAGATCTCTTCAAATTCCAGAGTCTCTTTCCCCCAAAGCAGGATTGTAACCAAGTATTCGTAGGATGCCGGGGGAGAAGACAGAAGCATCATCACCTTGTTTTCATTATCGAATTTTATATCGATCCACAACAAGTCACTAATAATTTTATTGAACGTGCGGACGTGTTGAGCCAAATCCACACCCTCTGTTATCTTAAGCTCATATAGTTTTCGCTTAAGATTAAGTTTATTTATGAGGGACTTGGACATATACCGGCTCTCTAACTTCAACCATATAACCGCAGAAGACATGTCATCCATGACATCATAAATAAGCTCGTCTGCCAAACATAGTCGAATTGTATTGACCGCCTTCATATCGAGTTCTTCCCATTCGTCATCCGTCATCGTCACTGGTTTCTTTGCTTTCCCATACAAAGCCTTCACCAAACCTTGTTGTACCAACAGATCTTTCACCCTTCTTTGCCATAACCCGAAGATACCAGTTCCGTCGAACTTAACTACGTTTACCTTGGCAATAGAAGCGTTGATCTCCATTGAATAAATCAACCTAGAGCTCTGATACCAGTTGTTGTGTGAATTGGGTGAAATAATTTGTTGACACAAGGTTAAAGAAGAGAGGGAGGAGATAATATGACACAAAGAATTTACGTGGTTCGGCAATATGCTTACATCCACGAGAGGCGATAGAATAATTTTCACCATAACTTTAGAGATTACAACAATGACTTGAAGACGCTCTCACACAAACCCAAACCCCAAATACATCATTGATTCTCTCACAAATAAATAGAGCACACCCTATTGTATTTAGACAAATTGCAAGACACTAACTTCCTACACTCTAGTGCGCGCACACAGAAAAAGTTATTTTGCTATCTCCATGGCTCACATTGCATGCTCTCATTTGCTCTACCTCTATTTATAGCCAAAACCTTCAGCCGAAATATCAAAAGTTTCAACACACCAGAGACTTCTATTTTTTAAGAAAATCAACAATAGTGGCCAAGCATTTATTGCCAATGAAGTCATATTTCGGCTAGCATGTATTTGGTAACTTCAAGTGTAGTTCCTAGCCCTTTCTAGACAATTCATGAATGCCATGGAGTCATACATTCACACATAGGCATGCATCCATTTATTGTCTATAGATTCATACATTTCAGCTATGCATGAATATAGTTCAAGTCAGTGATGTTCCATGCCGTTTTCTTTGACAATTCATACAAGATAGCATTTAATGCTTGAAATGTTAATCCACCGACATTAAAATTCAAGCCATTTCAACAAACTTAAACTCAAACTCATCATTTTTTTTAAACAAAATTATTTTTGTATAATCCAAACTTAACAAGAACTGAAACTCTCTCTCTAACAAGTCCAACTTAAAATCAAACTCAAACGTTTATAATTTTTCTTTAATATTTTTTGGTCTTTCAGAAGTTTAATATCTAAATTTTTGAGTTATTTTTTTGTAATATTTAAAATTGTCTGACAAATTTTTTGTAAACCATTGCCCGTTCAAGTAATGACTTCTTCATTAATTGTAGCATAAATTGAAATTATACAAGAGCAAATTATGCAATGGTATAATTTCTTAATCAATTTAAAATTTTATAAAATTATTTTAGAGTGTATTTGTTTAGAGGTGAAATATGGTGAATGGAAAACTTTGGAAAGAAAACTTTTTTGGTGGGTGTTTGGTTTGAGGGAGGGGAGGGAAAAAAATTGGTGAGGCTTAGATGTTTTCTCTCTGAGCCCACCAAAATGTTCTCTCTAAAATTGAGAGAACTGAGTGAGAGGAATTTGATAGATAAATGACAAAAAAACCATGTGCACTTGCACATGGGCTTGTCTAATCTGTTGTTTTTTTTTTTTTTTTTTAATTTCCTGAGCAAGCTTTGTTTCACTTTTTTTTTTTTTTTAGTACATTATTTTATCATTCTTTTTAGGGTAAAATGCAAAACTAACTCTCTAAATTTCTTCAGATTTCATTTCAGTCCTTTAACTTTATTTTTGTTCATTTCAGTCCTCTAACTTTCAAGTTTATTCAATTAAGGCTTTTCTATCAACTTTTCTTATATGTTATAGTTAATTTTTCAATTTTATAAATTTTTCTTCAAATTTTATAAATTAAAAAAATTCAATTAATGATTGAAAAATATTTTCTAGATTTTTTTTTTTCAAAAAATTTTAACAAAAGTTAACAGAAATACCTTAATTAAATAAATCTGAAATTTAAAAGACTGAAACAAACGAAAGCAAAATTAGAGGACTAAAATGAAATATGAAGAAAATTAGAGAGTCAGTTTTGCATTTTAGCCTTCTTTTTATATGGCATTTTCCTACAATTTCATACTATTATAGAAAGGAAATTGTCAAAACTACTATCAATTTCTTTTACAAATTGATACAATTTTATACCATTATAGTCGACTTCCTCACTCTTGGGGCCAGTGCCACTTCCTCCAGCAGGTACATCATCAACAGCTCCAGGCATTTCACCACCAGCACCTTGGGACATCTTGGAGATGATTGGGTTGCAAATACTCTCCAACTCCTTCATCTTGTCTTCAAACTCATCAGCCTCTCCAAGCTGGTTGCTGTCCAACCATTGGATCGCCTGCTCAATGGCATCCTCGATCTTCTTCTTACCAGCTGGTGGAAGCTTGGCACCAATCTTCTCATCCTTCACTGTGTTCCTCATGTTGTATGCGTAATTCTCCAAAGCATTCTTGGTCTCAACCTTCTTTTTGTGCTCTTCATCCTCAGACTTGTATTTCTCTGCCTTTTTAACCATCTTCTGGATTTCATCCTTTGAGAGTCTACCCTTGTCATTGGTAATGATTATCTTGTTCTTTTGTCTGATTGTCTTGTCCTCAGCAGACACATTTAAGATGTCGTTGGCATCAATATCAAAGCACACTGTGATTTGAGGAACACCCTTGGGAGCAAGAGGGATTCCTGAGAGCTCAAATTTACCAAGCAAGTTGTTGTCCCTGGTCCTCGTTCTTTCACCCTCATAGAGTTGGATCAACACACCAGGCTGGTTATCGGAATAGGTAGAGAACACCTGTTCCTTCTTTGTGGGGATGGTAGTGTTCCTGGGAATCAACACAGTCATGATACCACCGGCAGTTTCCAAACCAAGGGAGAAAGGGGTAACATCCAAAAGCAGAAGATCCTGCACCTTCTGATTGCCCTCATCGCTCAAAAAAGCTGCCTGGACTGCAGCACCATAAGCAACGGCCTCATCAGGGTTGATGCTCTTGCAAAGCTCCTTCTCATTAAAGAAGTCTTGTAAAAGTTGCTGGACTTTGGGAATTCTAGTTGAGCCACCGACAAGGACAGCATTGTGGATTTTGCTCTTGTCCATCTTGGCATCTCTCAAACACTTCTCAACAGGTTCCATACACTTCCTGAAGAGATCCATGTTAAGCTCCTCAAATTTCGCACGAGTAATGGTGGTGTAGAAATCAATTCCTCTATACAAAGAATCAATTTCAATGGTAGTCTGGGCAGTGGATGAAAGAGTTCTCTTTGCCCTCTCACATGATGTCCTCAATCTCCTAAGAGCTCTTATGTTGCCACTGATGTCCTTCTTGTTTTTCCTCTCAAACTCCTGGATAAAATAGTCAACCATTCTGTTATCAAAATCTTCACCACCAAGATGGGTGTCACCAGCAGTGGCTTTCACCATAAATATACCCTCTTCAATAATAAGAAGAGACACATCAAAGGTACCACCACCAAGATCAAAAATCAAAACATTCTCCTTGTCGACACTTGTTGCCTTCTTATTAAGACCATAAGCAATGGCCGCAGCAGTGGGCTCGTTAATGATACGCATGACATTAAGACCAGCAATGACACCAGCATCCTTGGTAGCCTGACGCTGAGAGTCATTGAAGTATGCTGGGACAGTGACCACTGCATTCTTTATTTGGAAACCTAGGTAAGCCTCAGCGATCTCACGCATCTTCATTAGAACCATGGATGAGATTTCTTCAGCAGCAAATTGCTTCTCCTCACCCTTGTAGTTGACCACAATCATGGGCTTCTCGCCAGGTCCATTAAAGACCTTGAATGGCCACAATTTAATATCACTCTGAACTGAGGCATCACTAAATCTCCGTCCAATCAACCTCTTGGCATCTGCAAAGGACAGGTACAATATAAGTACAAAATATTGGTTATAACAAACAAAAAAGAACAAAACATTGATTATAACAAACAAAACAAACAAGAAAAGACTCAAATTTCAATGAATCAAAATTGATTATTTCACACGCACACACACACACATATATATATATATATAGTCATCCAACATGACTCGCCAATAATAACAGGTATCAAGAAGCTTATTATTTTCCAAATTTCAGATTATTTCAACTAAATTTAGATTCCATATAATTGATTATAATATCACTCTCCAATCATTGAAGTGTTTGATATATTTCAACAATTTACTTTTGTGATAAAGCAAAATGAACAACATACAGATTTAAATATAAGCAATAATACAAATAAATGTGATAGACAAACACAATAAAAGAAATCTGCAAATAATTAAAAACTCACATACCAAATGCGTGAAGGATAAATGATTTAGATCAAGTCTTGTGTTTTGATACAATCTCCTTAAAGCAAATTTCGCCTCCCACACAATCTGTGGTGCTTTGAGACTCCCGGACGTCTACCTTCCAGGATAAAATGATCTACAGCACAAAAGCGAAGCACACAAGATCGTGCTCTACGAACTATTCAATGACTCTTTCTCTCTACACAAAATGAAATGCACAAAATCTTCACACTTGGAGAGTTTTCTAAAAAAGTTATTTTTATGAACGAGAGACTATGAAAAATTATACGTTACTGAACAAGCACTCTGTTTCAGTAATAACTGCTGTGCATAGATTAACTGACTCAAAAAATTAAAATAATAAAATATTATTATTTGGACAAGTAGGCCCAGTCCACATATGCCAAAAGCCCAACCCAATGTCCAACTCATGAGCATATAAATTCATATATTATCTCTTTCCTTTCCTATATGGAACTCAAGATTTTTACTACTTTTAATAACATCTTCAAGTGAACATAAAAAACATCAGTTTCTTATTCATTCCATACTATTTTTTCAACAATCCTCCACATGGATAGAAATTGATAAACACAATGCAAATGATGATGCAGACACAAAAGAGTAGAAGAAAAGTTACTGTATCGGGAGAGGTAGCTTTTGGCTTTGAACCTTCCTTTGTGAAAAACTATCGGATATACTAACTAGTCAGTGAACACGATATTTTTGAATTGATAGCTGTTTGTGTATACCAAGACAATAGAATTCACACACCTCTTTTTCAGACATAATTCGTTCTTATAGTTAAGTTCATTTCGACCCTAAACATATCCTAGTAAATTCATTAATTGCTTTAGAGAATTCAGCCTTGAAACTCTCATAGAAGCGGCCTACTTCACACTCATATAGGTGACTCTTATTAAGAGTATCCTACTATACCCTACTTGGAATTCCAAGATATAAGAATCATTAAAAGCAAAGCTTACCCTGACCATCGCTTACAAGCACTACTATTTCATCATAGGAATGAGAGGGAGATGTTATCTCCATAGTGATAAAAACAGTCTCTACGATTCGGTTGTCCCTTTGAACCTAGATCTTGAGATCTCCAGTCAGCTAAGTTGGGTTGCCATCCTAGAGACTTTTAGGTAATAGGCTTTAACCTCATTCCCCTCGATGAACACGTAGTTTATTTGCTCTCCACATAAACAATTGATTACGGATCCGTTTTATAATCTAGAAATACTTCCATTTGAGAGCAACTGCCTAATGGTATTGTCTCCAACAAACATGTAGAGACCTACCATAACTTTGTACCCTACCAATATATACAATTAGGAGGCACAAGTATCCAACAATGCAAGTTTTTTTAGATTTATAAAGACTTCCCATAAAATACATATGCTCTTAATATAAGGTGTTCTCACTAGACTATCTTCACATCTCTCATGTGATTGAGATAAGAAAAGTCCATCAGATGTATTAGAAAATTTAATTACTTGAATCACATCTACAACACTTATATGAGCATATCCAACAACAACATAGCCCCTTGTGATATATTTCACATTACACTCTAGTTGCATAAAATCTAAACTCATTTGACATCATCTCATTGTCAAATTTTTCATGTCATTGCATTGAAACTTGCTTCAATCCATACAAAGATTTAACAAGCTTACACTCTTTGTTTCCTTGTACAAGAACCATAAACCCCTTTGGTTTATTGTGTATCAAGAAAACTCATATCTTCCTTTTCTTTATAGCCTTCTACAACAAGTCTTTCCTTGTAATAGTCAATAATTTTATCAACTCTCAAGCTCTTAGGTGGTCAATCCACCAATTACTATGCATAGATTTCAAAGATTGACTTATTGCACTATTAACCATCTCTTTTCCAATAAGGCACTTTAGGATTTTGCTTCTTTGAAGCTTTAAGTTCATCTTCTAATATATAAATTAGAAAATTTGGACCAAACAACCATGACGTTTGTCCTTTTACTACCTTAGGCTCAACCTCTCTTCCATCAACTCTTGATCATGAAAGATACTAAATGTAGACTCAAACTTTATTTAAGAAAGTTTAACACTTGAAATATATTCTAATTAATTGTCATGCATATAAAATAATAGATTCATAAATTAGAGAGCACTATGCACTACTATTATGACCATAACCAATGAAAACACAATCAATGGTTCTTTGTCCTATAAGAATAGGAACCACCACCTTCATCAAACACCCCCACATTTAAAGCATTTATAGAAAGACGATCACTCTTTTCATAAATCACAAGGTGTTTTAGTGGTTTCTTTTAAGGCATCTAAATGAACAAATAATTTGTGAAAATAATAGCTTCCCCCCAAAAGTTCTATTATAATCAAGAACTTATTACATTCATTGAGTTATTTCTCAACTTCATTCTTATAATGAACGAAACTTTAATACCTTATCTTTGCTTGCTTATAAGCACTCATAATAGACTCTTGTGCATACCACATTTTAGACAACCCAAATATGTCAAGTAAGGCATGTAACATATATTTCATCCAAAAAAATATTTCAAAACATATATTGGGATTAAACACATTGAGGCTATATGTGCTCAAATACAACAATCATGTTGTCCTACATATCAATACAAACAATTGAGCCTTAAACTTTATAAATAAATCACACCTTTGGCCAAGGGGTAAACTGTACACTCTCTAACTCAGAGTGAAACCCCATAATTACAGCCCCACTAGTGTGCAATTGGTCTCATTCTTGGGCTTATATCCACACATTTGAAATTATTAATAATAGTTCTCATAATGCTATTTTAATTATCAAATAGAGGATCACTTGATAAATTAGTAAAGGCTAACCAAAATCTAAAAAATGGCAAATGCATTCAAATGGATTAATTTTTTTTTCCCCATCAAAATTTCCAGTTTCCTTTATTCATCTAGCCCACACACCATTGCACATAAAGAGGCCAAGAACATCCTTTTGAACAAGCACCACCAAACGTGGTCATCGTTATAAAGTTTAAGGTTAGATATCAATATAAATAATTCATCTAACAAATAATCATTGAAATATCTCGTAATCAAAGGCCAAATAAAAATAAGCATGTCTTCATTTATATTTACCAGCATATATGAATATCTGAAACAGTTTCAAAAAATCGCATCTCTTAATCAAACTTTTAAATGCCAAAAATTTATCAAATACCATTATCCTCAAAGATTTACAGCACAGTATTTATATCTCCAACCAAGATAATCTTTATTGATACATTCACAAACACAAGCAGTATTTAACATCTTAAGAATTACTGGCCAAGTTTAAGAAATAATTATAAATATATACTTTCAAATGTTACTGTGCAAAATGGAAAGTAAAGCTAACGGCAGAAACTAAGCAAGCATAATGCGGACACAACAAACAAAAGAATCTAAAAAGCCCAGCCAAGCAATAAACCGTAAGAGACAAAATAAGCCTAATATCATATAATATAATCAAAACCAACAACACTGTCAAGCACGAAATCAGCTATATCAAATGCTTAGAAAATATCTAAGACACAAAGCAGGCATAATTCGTACAATGACTGAACAAATGAAAACGAACCCCAGCCAAACAATGATTCAAGTAAGACAAATATCCTAATATTATATAATATAACTAAAGAAGATGGATAGCCTTGAAAAATCAAACTGCCGATTTAGTGTTTTTCAACAAACCCGAAATTCCTTTCACAGTATATAACAAGAGTATATTAAAATATAAACAAATCTGCTTTAAGATTATTGGATATATTTCAACAATTTACGTTTGTGATAAAGCAAAATGAACAACATACAGATCTAAATATAAGCAATAACACAAATAAATGTGAGAGACAAACACAATAAAAAAAATCTGCAAATAATTAATAACTCTTTCTTTTTATAGGTAATAAGAGTATTATTAAACAAATAGTAAAACAAAAGAAAGCAAATACAAGATGTTCATGATGGTGAACACAAGGAAATGCAACAAACAAACAAACAGAAACAAACAACAAGAAAAAACTTAAAGTTGAAGAAATAAACTACAAGCTTTTCACAGAGCCTAGCATGACCCATTGGGTCCCAAAATCTGAAACATATAAACCCACAGAGTGAGCTACAAGACAACGGAGGAGGAAATGATCCACAGTTTCCTCATTCCAACATACAACACCGATTCACCAAATTGCACCCCCTAAGCATAAGATTATTCAATGTAAGGATTTGCCCATGAACTGTTGTCCACACAAAGAATGCCACCCTCTTAGGGATCTTAGTTTTCCAAACACCCTTCCATGGAAAATTAGAGGTAGCTTCACTCCTCATGTTATGGTAATAGGACCGGGTATCAAACTTGCCATTTCCGTTGAGACACCAATGAGAAGCGTCATTCCCACCACCCCTAGGGATCCGAGTGCCATCACCCACCACTAGGGCCACATGTTTGGAGAAATTCTCCCAACCATCATGAATACCACACCACAGACCACATCCATGGGCCCTTCTACATATTTTAGTAGTCCACCCCCCTTGACCCTCTCCATATTTAGTTGCAATAACCCTCCTCCAAAGATGAGTGCCTTCTCGTTCAAACCTCCATAACCATTTCCCTAACAAGGCTTTATTAAAATGCACTAACTTCCTGATCTCCAAACCCCCCATATCTATTGGTAAACACACTTTCTCCCAAGCCACCAAAGGATATTTGAAACACTCCTCCGAAGATCTCCTTAAAAAATTTCTCTGAATACGCTCCAATCTATCATCCACAGCTACAAGGATGACAAATAATGATAGATAGTACGTAGGAAGGCTAGAAAGAGAACTCTTCAACAAGGTTAGTCTACCTCCCTTTGAAAAATAAAGGCCCTTCCAACCTGAGAATTTCTTCTCCATCCTTTCCAATATAGGATTCCACATAGATGCTGTTTTGTATAGGGTGCCCAACGGCATTCCCAAGTATTTCATAGGCAGACTACCCACCCTACATCAAAGTATGGTAGCTAAAGCATCTATATTTCCAACCTCCCCAACCGGAACAATCTCACTCTTCCCCATATTAACTTTCAAACCAGTAAATGCTTGGAAGCAAGACAAAGCCAGCCTAATGGACAACATCTGATCTCTAGAATCATCACAACTTGTATTTGCCAACACCTCATTCTATTTGCCAACACCTTAGACAGCAACTTGTACACACACTCTACCAAACTAATAGGCCGAAAATCCTTAACATCAATTGCATTATTTTTCTTGGGAATTAGAGAAAAAAACGAGGCATTTAAAGACTGTTCAAACACTGAATACCTGTGAAAGTGCTCAAAAACAACCATGACATCCACCTCCACCACACTCCAACATTTTTGAAAAAAAACCCAATCCAATGTCCAACTCATGAGCATTTAAACTCATATATTATCTTTTTCCTTTCCTATATGGGACTCAGGATTTTTACCACTTTTAATAACATCTTCAAGTAAACATAAAAAATATCAATTTCTTATTCACTCCATACTATTTTTCCAACAACAAAGTTCATGGACAATAAAGGGTTGTTTGGATTTACTGTTTCCATAACTCATAACTTTGTTTCCATCACCCATAACTCAAAAATGGTGGGACCCATGGCAGAGAAATCCATTTGGTTTTTGTTTCCAGTTGTTGTTTCCATCACTCAATTTTCTAATTTTTTTTTTATAGGTGTTTTTAGTTTCCATAACTCAGTTTTCAATGACATTTTTGTAATTAAACCTACACTGAAGGTCCCACGATCAAAGTCCAGCAACAACTTTTGACTCTTTTTTTTTTCACTGGGTTCAGTGAGTTTAGTTCCTTCTTCTTCTTTTTTTTTCTTTTTCCTTTCACACTAGGTGATCTTCTTCTTCTTCTTCTTCTTTTCTTTTCCCTTTCACGCTAGGTCTAGTTTGGTCTTCTTCATTAAGTTTTTTTTTTTTTTTTCCCCCTTCTTCTTTCACTGGGTTCGGTGAGTTTGGGTTTTTGGTTTTTTTTTTTTTTTATTTTTTCCCCCTTCTTCTTTCACTGGGTTCGGTGAGTTTGGGTTTTTGGTTTTTTTTTTTTTTTCCACACTAGGTTCGGGGAGTTTGGGTTCTTCTTCTTCTTTTTTTTCTGTTCCCTTTCACGCTGGGTCTGGTCTGGTCTTCTTCTTCTTCTTCTTTTTCTTTTTTTTTCACTGGGTTCAGTGAGTTTGGGTTTATGGGTTTTTTTTTTCCCACTGGGTACGGTGAGTTTGGGTATTGAGGGTTGAAGAAAAAAAAAAGGTAAAAGCAAAAGCTGCACCATGTTATAGGTATGGGACCTACAAACAGTTGAAATATTTGAGTGATGACAAGTTGAGTGATGGTGTCAAACGGGTGGGGTGTAGGGAGTTTGGGAATTTTAAATGATAAGTGATGAAAATTGAGTGAGGAGCGATGAGTGATGAAAAAATAAAAAAAAAATAAAAAAACAAACAGGCCCTAATCTTACAAACTGATGTGCCACTGATTAGCAATTTGTAATAGCTTTTGTATTTCCTTTTAGGAAACCATTACATCTCAATAAAACTAACATTAACCTTCGATTCAATAAACAGTAATAACATAGGACATAAACCATGATTTCTCTTGAATCTAAGACTACCTATTTGAATTAACAATTATTTACAGCCTCTCAATTACTTTGTTTACTTAAGCAACTACTTTAATCATAAGTACTCCCTCCGTCCCATATTTCTTGTCCTGTTTGAAAAGTCAAACTTCTTAAGGGAACATTATTTATTATTTTGTCTGCCTTTTAAAAATACATAAGTTTCCAAAACTACCCTTAAATAAATTTATCAAAAAATTGAATTATTAAATCTGAAATTACACTCACAAAAATCTGCTCCTTTTTTTTTTTGAGATACCGTAAAAGAGACTGTAGAAACTTTATTGAAATGTAATACAAAAACCATTTACACAGTCCAGACAAGCCGAGGGTTATTGCAGCCAGCTTCATGTGTTTTGTTGCTCCTTACCTATGTTAGCATTTTTGAAATTACACGTACAAATTGTAATTTATCCTTTTAATCAAATTTGAAAAATCTACATCTATCACAATACCAAAACTATTGGGTATTGGCTCCAGGCATTTTGGATTACTTCAAATACAAATTCTAGTTTATCTTTCAATCAAATCTAAGTTAGGAATCTTATTGGCACCAATTCTGAAATTTTTTTTAATAGTGGTGGCAAAAAAAGAATTAGTTTGGAGTACTAAGTGATTTTAAAGTGGCGGCAAATTTTTTTTAATAGTGGTGGCAAAATTTTTTTAATATTGGGTATTGGCTCCCCATTATCCTTTTGCTAATTGGTTCCGTTCCAAAATAAAAATACTCCCTAGATCTAAAGTATTCCTAATCTAAATCCAATACTCCCCATTATCCTTTTGCAAATTGGTTCCATGCCAAAATAAAAATCTATCTGTTGCCCTGCCTCATCTCCTTCATCATTATCCTCTCTTCAATTCTTATCTTTCCAAACAAATTAAGATGAGTGACTTGATAGAGACAAACCTTTTACAACTCAAATCAAAGAAAATGTTTACCAATGCAGAGCGTCAAGCAATATTTGAAACATTGCTTAAACAAAGCAACAATGGAAAGTTGAAAAAAGGTTGCATAAGTGACCTTGCCACTAGACTATTTGTCAACCCCAAAACAATTAAAAGAATTTGGCAAAGAGGAAAAGCCTCCCAAGATGAGAAGTTCGTTGCTAATGTGTCTCAAAAGTTTCCAAAGAATGCTGGGCGAAAAAGAGCACAAATTGATTTCAACAAGATTTTAGAAATTCCTTTTCGTCGTCGTACCAATATTCGATCGTTGGCCACTGCTTTGAATGTTGCTAAATCAACACTACATAGGCGGATTAAAGAAGGGGCTATCAGGCCACACTCAAATGCTGTGAAGCCATATCTGACTATGGAGAACAAGAAAGCAAGACTTCGATTTTGCTTATCCATGCTTGAGCCTAGTAGTTTCAACAACAATCCAACTTTTAAAGGTATGTTCAATTATGTTCATATTGATGAAAAGTGGTTTTACATGTCCAAAGAATCAGAAAAATATTATCTTCTTCCCCAAGAACAAGAGCCTTTACGTACATGCAAAAGCAAACGTTTCATTACTAAAGTAATGGTTCTTGCGGCAGTAGCTCGACCAAGATTTGATTCATCTCGCAATCAACAATTTGATGGAAAAATTGGAATTTTTCCATTCACATGCAAGGAACCTGCCAAACGATCTAGTAAGAATCGTGTTGCTGGTACATTAGAGACAAAGCCAATATTGTCAGTGACTAAAGATGTAATGAGATCATGCTTGATTCAAAAAGTTCTTCCTGCAATTCGAGCTAAATGGCCGCGTGATACGGAGGATATCGTATTTATTCAACAAGACAATGCTAGACCTCACATTGACCCTAATGATGCTGAATTTCTTGAAGCTGCATCTGGCCATGGATTCAATATACATTTGTCCTATCAACCACCTAATAGTCCTGACATGAATGTCTTAGATCTTGGATTTTTTAGAGCCATTCAATCACTACAGCAGCAAGAAGCACTTTCAACTGTTGACGAGTTAGTCAATGCAATAGAAAAAGCTTTTAATGAATTGCCACCTCAAACTCTTAATCGTGTTTTCTTAAGTTTACAACAATGCATGATTGAAGTGATCAAAGACTTTGGGGGGAATAATTATAAGTTGCCGCATATGGGAAAAGAAAAATTGGAGAAGCAAGGTCCTCTTCCTCTTCAACTTGAATGTGATCGTGATATCATTGAGAGAGCTTTTCTTTATCTACAGTAGATGGTGTTAATTCAAGTTGAAGAAAAGTTTTTTTTTTCTTTCCCTTCTTTGGATATTTCTTGAATCCTTAAATTTTCAGTGAGGTGTTCTGTAGTTTTATCTTTGTTGGATTGTTCAGTTTGTTTGTTTTGTTTTTTGTTTTTGGGTTTCATGAGAGAATGGCATGTAAGGCCACATTAGAGAGAATGGCGTTTAAGATGCCAAGTCAATTGTTTTTTTTTTTTTAATTTATTTAAAGAGTTATAATTAATGAGACAATTAAAAATGTGCCCCAATTAAATTGATTTTTTAAATATTTGTTGATTTTTTTTTCAAATACTTTGTAGTAGTTTTGAAAATAAAATAGGGGTATAATAGGAATATTAATAAATTAATAACTTTTATTATTAGAAATATGACAATATTTTGAGACATCTCAAAATAGAATAGAGGACAAAAATAATGAGACGGAGAGATTACGTGTTTCATTAACAGAATCACAAAAAACATTAAATCTAACTCCAAGATAAACATCAAAACTATCATACCGAACTTGCAAATAGCATACCATCAGCAACAACAAAAACTCAGATCTAAAACACTAGTAAAAACAAACAACCTCAAAACAAAGCTAGATAGATCCACAAGCTTCAGCTATAATCAACAAAGATATATATTCACATAAAACAACAAGTCAAGCCAAGTCAAAAAGATGCTATTTTCAGATCTATGAAGCAGTGAACTCAGAGATCTTACCGAAGACGGTGTTAGTAGGGTTCATGGCGACCTGGTTCTTAGCCGCATCACCGATCAGACGCTCCGTATCGGTAAAAGCGACGTAAGACGGCGTCGTTCTGTTACCCTGCTCGTTAGCTATGATCTCAACACGGTCGTGTTGCCACACTCCGACGCAAGAGTACGTGGTTCCGAGATCGATTCCGATTGCCGGTCCTCCTTTTCCGACCATTATGATCGAGATCTGAGTGAGAGCTAAAAAAATAGTAGTAGAAAGAGCTAGGGCTTGAAAGTGAGCAAAAGCTCTGTTTATATTGGCCGGGCTTGGACTGCGCGTCCACGTTTTCAGAATTTTTTTTTCCCAGCGCCTGGTACAGTGGCGGAGGCATGTATAAGGGTGTGGGGCCATGGCCCCCTAAAATTTTAAAATTTTAAAAAATATATATACAATTATTTTTATGTTTTCAAAATTTAGTCTATAAAAATAAAAGTTAGCCCCTTCCAAATATTTGAATTAGTCTAATAATGCTCTTAAAAAAAATAATTGGTCTAATAGTTATAGAGATATAACTTTATTTTTCGTAATTTTATTTTTTATTATAAAATGTACTTTTATATCTGTTAAATATTTGATAAAATTTAGTATCAAACATGTTTGAATCTATATTTTTCAACTTGTTATGTGATGATTAACAAGTCATTGACTCATTAAAAAATTGTTGTCACTAAAACTATACATGAAATGCGTCTATAGTTGTCATATAATGTGTTAAAGTAAAGTAATTTTAAATATGTTTAGACTCTAACTTATTTCTCCAAGTTTTAGATCATTCATGTTTTTGAAAATTTCATTAGTTGAATTGAAATTTTTTTTACTTACTTTAGCATCAAATTTAATAATTTGTATTTAAAACAACACTTTGACCATTCCTGGCTCCGCCCCTGGCCTGGTATACTGTTCATAGGCATCGGCGCACCAAGTATCTGAACAATAAAAAAAAGAGTAAGCAGTAATTTTTCACATATAATTATTTTGCTACAGTATCTTTAATTTTTAATTTTCAGTTTTCAGTAAAATAAGTTATATATAAACGGACTTATAGTGTTACGGTTAAGAATTTGAGAATGTTCTATCGCGCTATAGTATTGGAGCCGTCCGATCTTTATACGGTTTCCACTTTCTAGTTCCTTTCGATCACCGACCAAAATTAAATCATTAACACGTTTTTTAATTTTTTTATTCTTTAGGTAATAAGTAATATATTAAATCATTAACACGTTTTTTAATTTTTTTATTCTTTAGGTAATAAGTAATATACATAAGTTATTACCGTTGAAAATTGTTTGATTTACCCTCTAAACATTAGACAATTAGGGGTGTCCACCGAACCCAACCCAATCGATTAGACTCAACTGGAACTCATCCACTCATGACCGATTCAAGAGCTTGGCGGGTCGGCGACGGGTTACAGAACCCAAAAACTGACTTCGACAGGTCAGTTGGCAGGTTCTCTCCTCTAAAACCTGCCTTAACCGACCCAATTGGAACAAATTCCAAAATCCGGCGAAGCAAGAATTTTCCGGCAAGTTTTTGGTCAAAATACTTTAGATTTTTATGATATTTATGTTGGATTTTGGGAGATATCACTGAATCTAGTGAGATATCAGCCAAATTTGGTGGAAATCTCACTGAATCGAGCGAGATCTCACCAAATCTGGTGAGATCTCTGCTGGATCTGGCGAGTTTTCACCTGAAATCAACTATTTTGGCCGGATTTTTCATCATGGACGATTTCGACCGAACCGACCTTTTTTCGGCGCAATTCCAACCGCTCTGATCCAACTCCCTCACCGATCGACGACAGGTCAAAACTTCCTCCACCCAATTCTGTCGGGTCGATCTCGGTTGGGGACAAACCCGACTCGTGGACACCCCTATAGACAATAAAGTTCAAATCTCATCTACTCCATTTAACTTTCCATTTTTTTTAGGTTACATGACACTATTAGAAATTCTCTTGTTGCTTCATCATTTATCTTTAACTAGTGCATAACTCGTGCATATGCATGGTACAATTAAAAAAAAAAATCAATTACACACATATATGGATTCAAATTATACTTGCCTTTTTAAAAAAAAATTTCTTTTGGATATATACATGAGTTTACTCTCTTTTTTTCTTTATTTAGTTTTTGATGATTTATCTATATTAGATCATTCGTCTTTTGCACCTTATTAACTCACCTAGAACAAAAATTATTTAAAAAAAAAAAAAAACTTAAATAGAACTCGTGGCGCAAAATTAGACAACAATCGGAATCCAACTTGAAATCTAATTGGATTTTCTCTTGACTTTACCTATTAATATATATATATATAGAGAGAGAGAGAGAGAGAGAGAGAGAGTCTCTCTCTCTCTCTCTCTCTCTCTCTCTCTCTCTCTCTCTCTCTCTCTCATGTTATTTATCTACCATTGATTACCTAAACACTCATTTGCATAGCAATGACAAACGTTACATAACACGGTTTAAAATTTCTCGTAATACTTTCTGTAAGGACTAGATTTGAACTCCTAGCTCAATAGATATATGAACTTTAGCCCAAAAAACCCAAAATAATAAATTTGTAGAGAATATGTTGGAAAACTGGATTTTAGTGAATTAAATAACAAGCCAATAGATTTTGATGACAAAGAAAGAAAGATAATAAACATTCATTAAAGAAAAACCTCATCGACCAAGTCCGAGAAGACTGATTCTTAGGTATTGCTCTTAAGGCTTTATTACAAGTCTGGTTTTAGATTGCTACAGTGTTTCTTTCTTGATTTTCCGATCCCCTTCTCATGAAGGGTCTCTTGCATTATATATCTGCCTTTGGACCATCTTGACCCTACACTTGTTGATCATTTGAGCCCTTACTCGAGTGTCTGTCCCACCAGATACCCCCTCTAATTCTCTATTAGTTGTGGTAGTTAAGGCAGTACTGTTCAGGGGTCTTCTTCATATAAATGCGGCCATAAAAGTAGCTGCAGTGTATTTAATACGATGATAGCAGTTTTCCTTTAGATATTTTTGGGTTTCCTTCATTCTCGTATGTTCATGATGTTCGTCCCTATCACGGGAGCCTCTTGGAAGGTGCCCTAGATCATTGGAATACATATTTGAGCCGTATTTATCATATCCGAAGAGATATTCTTCCTTGAACCTTCTTCCCATTTGTATCTTACTCATTAAATTTAGAGTCTTGAGCCACTTATTCCCATTCGTTCCTCCTCGGATTATTTTTGCTCTCGGCTAAGGCCTAATGCCCAATATATGATTTAGGCCCTTATCTGTACACTTTCTTTTCTATCAATCTTTGATGGTTATTTATCTATCATTAATTATTCAGACACCCTTTTGCGCCTGTGATTGCCATAATAAAATTCCAATGAAATTTGTGCAATCCAAACAAGTTGTTAGAATAGTAAGGGTATGTTTGATAACTGTTTTTTCCCTTTGTTTTCTATTTCAAAAAACAATTTTCTATTTTTGAAATTAAAAAACTTATTTGGCAACCCAAAATGGACAAAAAATAAAAACTATTCTCAAAACTCAATTTATGAATGAAACTGAAAACATACAAAATGTTATTTTCAGTTTTTAATTTTCAAAAGTCATTGAAAATACGCATTTAATTTAATGAAACTGTCTTATTTAATGAGTTAGCATTTAAGTTCAAATTATAGTGACAATATATTTTAGTATTTTCTATTTTTTTCTTAAAAAAACTATTTTTTTAGTTTCAACTACCAAACATGTTTTTTATTTAAAAAATACAAGAAAATTGTTTTTTCTTTATATTCCTCAAAACAAGTTTTTGAAAATAGAAAACAAAAACTGTTACTAAACATAACCTAAGGAACTTTCAAGGGATGTTCAAGGAAAACACACACTCTCTCTCTCTGTCTCTCTCTGTCTCTCTCTCTTATAGATAAGCATAAGTCTACTCAATTTATATTTGTAGAGTTTTGTTGCGACGTTTGGAATAATTTTAGGCATTATTAGCTCCAAGAGCTCCTATTCCAATAAGACCTGCAACATTATTATTCCAATTGCAATGTAACAGGCGTGCATCGTGTGTCATTTATGTTTAGAAAGTAAATTTAATATTTTTGAAAAGTCTTAATAGTTTATGATATTAGCCCCAATCTCAAGAATAATTCTTATATTTTACCTTTTTTTTTTAATTTACATTTTAGTTATTATTTTTAATTTCATACCTCAGCATTATTTTTTCCCAAAAAAATCTTACAAAAATTACTAAAACAATTAAGAAATATTTGACTACAATTAAATATTTTCACATTGTAGGGACTCAGTTTGGATTGACCCTGAGTATGAATGGGTTTTCAGCCCAACAAGCCCAAACAATAAATTTATAGAGAGTGGGTTAAAGGTTTAGGCGCTGGCCGTCGTTCATCAAGCATGAACTCTCATTTATAAAAAGATACTTAGAGTTTTTTTACAACTGGGAGGATTCTCCTCGGCCATGGGCCGAGGAAGCCTTTTGCTTCTCTTTTTTCTCCCCCCCTTTTTTACTTTACTTGCTTTTCTTATATAGTCTTCATCTTCCTATCTCCTTATTCCATCTGTTGATCATTCATTTGCCTCTCTTCTGGCCATCCGTCCTATCAGAGGCCTTATCAGTACTCGAGTGGTTCACTCTGATTAACATTGCCCTGCTAAGGGGTTATATCCCCATTAATGCGGCCAGGGGGGTTAGGTGAATGCATTAAATGCGAGGGTGACAGCTTACTTTGGGCTTGGTCTTTCCCGAAAATCACCCTTGTCAGGCCGAGGATGAGGAGGTTCTCGGCGTGGATTGGGGAAATAGGCTTTCCCCAATTTAGCCTTGAATAGTCAGTGTTCCTCGGCATGGGCCTTGGGCCTGCTACCCGATGGGCCGAGGTTGTCAGGCCCACAGGCCCCACAATAGCCCCTCAAAACCCTGCTGCACGTTTCCTCGGACGGGGAGGAGGGTTTTGATACCTGCGGGCCCTTTAGACGAGTCGCCCCACTTCGGTTCGTGTTAATGCTGGCGACTTTTTGACTGCCCGATGCGCGTTTTTAGCGTTGCAAGACTTAATGGGTGCCCACATTAAATTTTGACGGCACCACGTTTCCCACTTTCAACAGTATGATCTCTTGCTTTTATGAACAAGTGGTTACATTTGGGGAACCTAAGGGGGAGTATGAGTACCTGTTTGAATCGAAAAAAAAAAAAAAAAAAAAAAAAAATCACACCGATTAGCCATCAAACCAGGGTAAGTCAAGGTTTTAATAACAACTGATGCCGCGGAAGCCCGAAGAAAGCATACATGATGCTCTCTTTGATGGAACAGAAACTAACAGTTTAGTTTATGGTAGTAAACCTCAAATCTATGAGGAGTCCCTTGAATCCACAAGGTGATAGATCTTGAATCACTAGAGAGAACAATAGATAGTCTGAATTTTATTAATAATAATCTCTTAAAAACATATATAGACTTAGAGGCCTATTTAAAGGCTCCATAAACTTGAAAGACAATAAAATATATTCTAAAATAAATCATAATTAATACCTAACCATAATGAGAACGAAATTTGACCTAAAAAACATTAAAAGCACCTAAAAACAAGGAAATAAATACCTTAAACCTAAAATAATGAAATTACATAAAAATACCAAAATTAATAAATTACAAAAATTAAATAGCGGATTTCGTCCTACATCAACTAATGTTAGTTTTGGTCTTCCTCTACCATTTTCCTTCCCTCAACTTGAATTAACCCACTCTTTCTCATTAGTGTATTAATTGCTCTCCTTTGAACATTACGAAACCATCTCAAGTGGCTCTACCTCAACTTTTTATCAATAGGGCCACTTGTATCTTTAAGCAAAGTTCCTTGTTTCAAACCTAATATTTCTATGTATTTCCACTAGTTCATCTTAACATTCTCATTTCAACTACTATTATTTTATGAACATGTTGGTCTAACATTCAATACCATAGAGCATAGTTTGACTTATTAGCTATTCTAAGATGACATAATACTGTTGATGTACTTCTCCACTTCATACTCCACTTCATACTCCCTGCTCTTATCCTATGATTTATATCCTCATCAATCTCTCCAACTTTACGAGTTATCACTCTTTAATATTTCTTGACCATTGAGTCTTACTGCCCCTTCATTTTCATTCCTATTTTTACTTAACTTACAGTCCATGTATTCTTGTAATCCTACTTAATTAAAAGCCTTTAGATTTTAGAGCGTCTTGCCAAATTTCTAATTTGAAATTAACTCCACCTCTAGTTTCATCCTATGGACAAAGTTTGTTGGAGCCATTTTTTTCAACCCATTATGTGGCAATTTATAAGACTATTTATGTATGTTACAAATCACACGACACATTTAAAAATTTATGTATCCAAAACGACACATGAATAGTCTCTTTAATTGCCACATCATAGGTTGGAGCAAGATACCTCCATATCAGTTTGGAATCAAACTTTTTCCCAAAAAATAGACCTGCAAAAAAAAGCATACACCAATGGACTTCTCAGTCTTCTTGAATTGATTTAGTGAGCTCATCCATCATTATTGTTGATGCAAACCTATAGTGATAAGGAAATCATTTGTGATGCCTCCACTTGTTCTTACACTAGTTATTGCTCCATTATACATATCCCTAATCAACTTAATATACTTTAGAGGAACTGCTTTCTTTTATTAAAACTCAACGCATAACCTCTCTGGGATCCTATCTTATGCTTTTTTTAGGTCAATTAAAACCATATGAAGATCTTTTCAGGTCTCTATTTTTTTCTTGTCTATATTGCTATGGTTGCTATGGAATTTATCGTATGGTAACTAAGACAATCTCTTTTCCATCTCTCTTTAAATTTAAAATTGAATTTAACTCCACTATAGAGAGACCTGGAAAGATATAGTTGAATTTTAAGATATAGTAAGGAGGTTCAAGCGGCAATCAGATAAAAGGTAGAATTATAGCAGCCTACCTGTCCAAAAGGCTAAATCTAAGGCATATGATAAATTCTATAGCAATTTGGGGATGAAGGAGAGAGAAGATCTAAGTGTTAGTAAATTTACCATCTTTAAATTCTATAGCAATAGAGAACAGATTGTCTATATTGCAGTTATTGCTAAAGAATTTATTACATTCCCATCTCTCTTTAATTGCTGCAATCATCTATATTTTTCCAATAGAAATCTCTATATTCTTAATTATCTAATAACTTGGTTTTTTATTTTTTATTTTTCCCTGGATGGAATTCTCTCGGGCCATATTCAGCAGAGGCATTGTTTAAATTACTCTGATGTTGAAAAATAGTGGATTAGACAAGGCACTGTTTTATTCAACCAAAAAAAGAAAAAGAAAAGAACAGACATTGTTTTATGGTTCTTATTACTGGTACAAAACTGATGATGAAAGTTCTCTTATGAATGTTGACAATGTTTTGATAATCATTTCTCTTCATCCATATCCTTTCAGAGCACTTATGCGCTTCCACACAATGAAAATGGAGGAAATAAATAAAATTATAAGAGAATTGTGGCAGCAAACTTACAGAGGACAAGATATAGATTACATAAGTATCCATTCGGATTCTGAAGGTGCTGGGACTCGTTCTTACAGCTACAAGGTATGGAAATTATTTTCGACTGTTCTTTTCTTTCTTTATCTTATCATTATTATTATTATTATTATAGCTTTGCCAGCGAGTTTTAGCTCAAATGTGCCTCCTTTCTACGTAAGAGCAAGGTGGAGTGAAATTTTCTGGGTTCAAGATCCACCCATTGTGTAATTTGTGACATTTTATTATTCATCAATAACTTTTCTATTGTTTTTGTTGCATTTTTTTATACAGGTTCTCATGCAGACTGGTGATGCAGAGTTAGAAATGAGGGGAAGGTGTAGTGCTGGGCAGAAGGTGAGTGATCGTTAAATGCTTACTTTGTATTCTACTGCCTCTTTCTTTTACAAGGAATTGGAAAATAATTTTTTAGTTCAGGTCCTTGCATCCCTGATCATACGGTTGGCATTAGCTGAAACTTTCTGCCTCAACTGTGGTATACTAGCACTAGATGAACCGACCACAAACTTAGATGGCCCAAATGCGGAGAGTCTAGCTGCAGCTCTTCTGAGGTATGAATTTACTTTATCTTCACTTGAGAGTCCATTACAGAATGAAGGCCTGCATTTACCCCATCTTCTGTCCTCATTCTTTAGAATTATGGAGGACAGAAAGGGCCAGGAAAATTTTCAGCTGATAGTGATTACTCATGATGAGCGTTTTGCTCAACTAATCGGTCAACGACAGCATGCAGAAAAATATTATCGGGTCGCAAAGGATGACCAGTAAGATCATAATTTTTTCTTTCTTGATCTGATTTTCCTTCTGCTTTTTATTTTTATATTTTCGACTTAAATTCAATTTATACACTCAGACTCAGTCCAATCACCCTAGCTTCTCCCGCTCTCTTTTTCAGTCAGCACAGTATAATTGAAGCCCAGGAGATATTTGATTGAGGATTCTCCAAATGAGTCTTATGCATACTATCATTTATTGGGATGTAGCTGCTGCGTATTTCAGGTTCTCTACAGAATGGGCACAATCCCAGATATGTAAGCTTGTATAGTAAAAAATTAATTATCATGCACTAATTATGTGATGTGGGCTTTACAAAAGGCAACGTTAAACAAGGAATTTTGGCTGCACGCATTTTTATTCGTTTGGATTATTTGGAAATCATGATGATGTTGAGGGCAAGAGACTTCAATTGCAGCTAGTTGAAGCCTGAGGATTTACTTTCCTTCTTTCTTGTGGTATTATTTAACCGAACCACAAGCTGAAGGTAAGAGGACCAAGATGCTTAAAGTATTGCATCCATTTAGCTTCAGACACTGTAAGATGAATGTCTATTTTTTACAGGACTTGAGAAACATCATATTGCGGCTAAACGTTGCTTTGCAAATGACCAGAATTTATCATTTAAATTATATACTAAACCACCTCCCACCTGATCCATGAATGGAGGACCAAGGTTCATCTAAAAAACAAGTTTGCAAAGTGAACCTTCCGTCTTTTTTTTTTAATGAGCTTTACCCACTGAACACCCTGGAACAGATTACTATAATTTGCCCCATCTATGGGTCAATCTACTTTTTTCACAAATTTAAAGAACAGAGACCCTTTTCTTTGTCTTCATATTTGTCATTTCTTACCTTTATATCAAAAAAGAAAAAGGAAAAAGAGCCACCTGATCTTTGGCTTTGGTTGAATCATAATGATGTTTCAGTTTTACACAAGTGCCCAACTTCCTGAATACTTGTCTAACCCCTAAAAATAGGTCCCTAAATACATGCTTCTTTTACACAGATACCTTCTTTATTCACACGAATGGTGGATTCTCTAATAAGTTTAATTGTAGGCCAAAATGGCCAAATACCACTGTTGACCGAAATATGTAGCGATTTATCATTGTTTGCAAAATAATTAGCAATCTATCATTATTTTGAAACTTGAATTCCTGAAGCTCGAGTTCTCGAGTTTTAAGAAAATCAAGTTTAAAAAAAAAAAAAGTGACTTTCTTTAAAAATTTGGGCCGGGGGGGGGGGGGGGTGTGTTTGGTTGGGGTATTTAAACAACACAATAAGTATTTTCATAGTACTTTTTTACCAACGCGTATTTCTAAAAAACTTAAATGTTTACTAGAATAACATTACCAAAGGGGCCATTGTGGCACAACAAATGCCACAACTTGCCCATGTGGGTGAGTTGTGGTTGGTGGAGGGGTGGTGGTGGGCCCATGTGGGGACATTTCACCACCAACCACAACTCGCCACATGGGTAAGTTGTGGCATTTGTTGTGCTACTTTATGTGGCACTAGAAGCACTCAATGTGTGGCGTGGAGTGGTATCGAACAGATTAGAGAGAGAGAGAGAGAGAGAGAGAGAGAGAGGATGGTAGTATTGCTGTATTGCAGAGAGGAATCTGATTTATGGAAGAGTAATGAAAGCGAGGGGTAGGTGGGATAATAACATTAATGATACAAACGAATTGGCAAAATGGTGGGTGGTAATGTGGTATTATAGTATTATATATATACATATACATATATCAATTAAAAAAAATACACTAGGAAATTGCTTGTGGGACAAGTGAGCGTGTGACATAGGTGGAGTTGAATAAGTACTGAAGTGTAACTTTCTTTTAAAAAAAAGTAAAGTTACAATTTAAGCGTGTCCAGTAATAGACAGTGGTAGTGATTGAGAGTCAATTGAAACTTGCTACAACTACAGTCGCTACGGCTACACTGCGAGACTACATAATAAGGAACTCGATTATGGTGAAATCGACTTTCTATTTACATGGACCTCATATTTACAAAACTCGAGTTTCACGTGGCATTGCTAATTCTAAATTTCGGGTCAACAGGTGTCACCATAACAGTTTTTATAGAACTTAATTTTTTTGAAACTCGAGTTTCACATACTTGAATTTTAAAAAGGTGATAAATTACTCTCCAATAAGATGTTTCACTCTTTGACTGAAAATTACTCGAAAAATATGCTAAAATAAGATGTTTCACTCTTCACTCGAGAGCTTAATTTTGGACATCGGTGGCACACATCGGTGGCAAATAAAACTTGTGGTAGTCATAAAAAAAAAAAAAAAATATTAAAACTTGTGTCAGTCCTCTTGCTAAATTTTTTTAATTGATTCTAGTTGTTCAGTTGTACTTCCCATCTCACAGTCTTCGGTTCTAAATTCTAACTTATGTTGACATTATAACCGGCGTTTTGTTTTGTTTTGTAACTTTGTTTTTATTGACATATGCTTTGAGTAATTAAGAATGAAATATGGCCATACTTTCTGCATTTCTTGTACATCCATATGCATCCTTGAATATTCGTAATTTAGAAGCTGTAAATTAGCACGGGCTGGATTCTCTCCATTTCAAACTGAAATAGTGTCCATGATGGTTCAAAGTTGAATAAATTTAGGGTCAAGACCTTGCCAACTCATTTATACTTTAATTATGGCTAAAGGAAACCAAGGTTATGCGTTGCCAAAATCTAGACACTAAATTTATTCACTTTTGAATCATGACCTATTAAATCACATTTGAATCTTGACCTTTTAAATGGACACTAACCAACCCATCTTTGAAAGCCTATCATATGATGTTAGCAGAAAACACATCAATTGCATAGAAAACTTTAGAAGACACATTCTAAAAAACTAGTTCATGACACTTGGATTGATGGAGTACAAACGTAACTCTTTAATGCAAGGGGAACAATGTAGCCCACGGCCGTTCTCGCAAAAGCCATAATCTCATTTTGGCAGGGAAAAGGAGAAGAAAATCTACAGAAACTGCAATTTCATTGTTTATTAGAAGTGCGAACGAGAGCACATGATTTGCTAAAATAAAAAATATGGAAATGAAAAGCACAACTTGTTATTGAGAGGATTGATATCAAACTCTCATAACACAGACCAACAAAAACGTGTTAAAAAAAAAAAAAAAAAAACCCTTTGGAAATGAAACAGCTAACCTACGACAAAATGCCAAAACAAAGCTTTTCTTTTCACCACTTTTTTGTGTGGACATTAGGTAACTCCAAGAGAGTTTATGATATAAGGACTCAGAATCTTATGGTTTTAGCAGTGAATTTCTAATCCTGGTACTTCATCTCAGACATCAGGAAGCCAGGCATGTCAAAGGTGGATGAAAACTTCTCAACATCGGCCTTGAGGGCTTCAATGTCCTTGTTATTCACCAGGCCCTTGTTGAAGTCCTTCAATAGCTTTCCATGCTCCTTTTGGATGCTCAAGGTGACACAAACAGCTCGGTGAAGGAACTCGCCTATCTGCTCAAAGTCCTTCTCAACCAATCCTCTTGAAGTCATGGCCGGGGTACCTGTCAAAAACACTCACCATTACTTATTTAGTCACGACAGATAAAGAAAATCAGTTCTTTAAATTATCAACAACTGAAAGGTATAGTATCAAGCTGGATAGCAAATTCAAGTACCAGAAAATTACAATACAATAATTGTTTGCTTTCATGAACAATGTATTCCACCTTGAATCTTTCTACCAGGAGGAAAGCAATCACTGATATAAATTGTCACATGCTTCTAAGGAAAAGGTTACTTTGATAGAGAGATTGAAGAATATTATTTATTTCAACACAACATAAGAGACTGAACTATCACACAAGTCAAGCTTCTCACGAGATGCTTATACAACCATTTAAAGATGAGTAACTTAGACAACTCATTCAGAGAATGACAACCTAATATCACGTTTTATGAAGGCCTCTGCTTTCTTTCAGATCTAATTAGAAAAAGGTGCTAATTATTTAAATCAGTTTTATTTATAAGGTTGTACTTACCAATTCTTACTCCTCCAGGAGCCAAGGCACTGCTGTCACCAAACACGGCATTCTTGTTCACAGTAATATTGCACAAGTCACAGAGCTTCTCAACCTTATTGCCTGCATCAAGAAATTAGAATTGGAATCAATGCAATGCCCAAAACAGTTAGTTACTTTAACTAAGTGAGTGAGTCATTTGTAATACCAGTCAAGCCAAGAGGGCGAAGATCCCAGAGAACAAGGTGGTTCTCAGTTCCCCAGTGACAAGCTTGTATCCCTTGCCCATGAGGTAGTTCCAAGGGCAACTGCATTGGCCTTAACTTGTTTGGCATAGGCCTTGAAGCCAGTGTCATGGCCTGTTTAAGCAACAGCAAGTGCACCAATCTGGTGATTGTGAGGACCACCCTGAAGGGATGGGAGACAGCAAAGTTGATCTTGTCTTCAAAAATCGTAAACTGCATCCTCTGGCTGGCCCTTCTTAGCGGCTTTGGCCCTTTCCTGTAGAAGATCATACCAGCCCTGGGACCCCTCAAGCTCTTGTGGTTGTGGTTGTCACTATGTCACAGTAGTCAAAGGGTTTGCAGCTTCCTACACCCAACAACAATGTAAAAAAACCCAATAAGTCCAGAGAAGCTTTTCTTTGCATGTTAGATCTTAATTTGAAAAGGAATCAGAATAGTAGAATGATTAA
>NW_027069867.1:178237-245737 GCF_002906115.3 Quercus suber
TCTCCACAACCATGGACCTTCAACACAAACAGAAAAACAGAACACCTTCTTCCAACTTCCCAAGCCCTTTTAACAACCCCGCCGGAATTGTGACTGAAACTGGCAAAAGCCGGTATGGCCGCAGCCCCCACTGGGCTTTTGGTGCGGCAGAATCTAGGCGTAACCCCGATGGCGCCCTACAAGGTGGCCCGGAGGGATGTTGTTAGAGTGCCTAACGTCTTTCCTCGGAGCGCACCCCCGACGAAGAAGACGTGCGAATTCACCTCATGGGCGGTGCTCGAGTGTTGCCGTCTCCAATGGCCAACACTCGTGAGGATTGGAGAGAATCAAGGGAACATCATAGGGGAAGGTGTCCCAGAGCCCCTGCATCTGCTCCTCTCTTTGTTCCAGCTCCGCCTGGCCGAGAAGGGAGTTGTTGGTGGCCTGGAAACATGATGGCCCTCCCCCTTCTCTGCCTTTTGTGTCAAGCTCTCCCATTCTCTTTATACCAATAAAGGGACGGCTTGACACTTCCTACCGGCTAGCTTTTTTAGGGCGGCTCCACCTGGGCCTCTGATTGTAGAAATAACTGGTAGGATTAGCTTGTAAATTTGTGTGTGAAACACACCTGCCTGAGCCTCTGATTGTAATTTGTAATGTTTCTGTTTATGAAATAATAATAATATCAAGATTTCTCTCTTCGCTGTCAAATCTTCTATTTTTTTTTCAACCTACTGTAAAACGACTACTTAGAACACTCGCCTGGTGCGCCGGCCAGCACCCTAATCCTCCCCACAGACGGCGCCAATTGTAGGGACTCAGTTTGGATTGACCCTGAGTATGAATGGGTTTTCAGCCCAACAAGCCCAAACAATAAATTTATAGAGAGTGGGTTAAAGGTTTAGGCGCTGGCCGTCGTTCATCAAGCATGAACTCTCATTTATAAAAAGATACTTAGAGTTTCTTTACAACTGGGAGGATTCTCCTCGGCCATGGGCCGAGGAGGCCTTTTGCTTCTCTTTTTTTCCCCCCCCTTTTTTACTTTACTTGCTTTCCTTATATAGTCTTCATCTTCCTATCTCCTTATTCCATCTGTTGATCATTCATTTGCCTCTCTTCTGGCCATCCGTCCCATCAGAGGCCTTATCAGTACTCGAGTGGTTCACTCTGATCAACATTGCCCTGCTAAGGGGTTATATCCCCATTAATGCGGCCAGGGGGGTTAGGTGAATGCATTAAATGCGAGGGTGACAGCTTACTTTGGGCTTGGTCTTTCCCGAAAATCACCCTTGTCAGGCCGAGAATGAGGAGGTTCTCGGCGTGGATTGGGGAAAGTCCCCAATTTAGCCTTGAATAGTCAGTGTTCCTCGGCATGGGCCTTGGGCCTGCTACCCGATGGGCCGAGGTTGTCAGGCCCACGGGCCCCACACACATAAATATACATCAAAGAAAATCTTAGTTTTGTTTGGATGTAGATTGGTACCGAGGTATAACCCCAAATAACTATATTTTTAGGGATAATTATAGTAAACCCACCTGAGGTTTAGCCCATTTTCACTTTGCCTACCCGTGGTTCAAAACTTATCACTTTGCCCACCCGAACTTCAATCCGTTACCCTCCCGTTACCCACCTCACCCTCAGACGTTAGAAAAACATATTTTTAAGGAAAAACAAGCATAACAAAGATCAAAAGGTTAGGGTTTTTATTTCTTAAGAACTATGAGAACAAAAAATACAATTTCTTAAGAACGCTTGGGGATCCATTTTTCTAACTTGGCCTGAAATCCCACCACAAATGATCAACCTTGGCCTGAAATCCAAGGCCTTTTCCTCTAACTTATCATAATCGATATACCCAGTTGTGGAATTCACCTTATAAGGCAAACTCTCGAAGTAAATGGAGGTAGCAGAGACCTTCTTCCCACCAGAGGTGTAATACCCATGTGTCAAATGACCCCCAGATGGAAGATCCAAACCCATGATACGATCATGTGGTTGAAGCACAATGGTGTAGGCAGCGAAATTAGCTGGTGAACCTGAATATGGCTGTACATTGACACCTCATTGGGTTAGGTCGAGACGGTATGTTTGGAGGGCTCGAGATCGGCAGAGATTCTCAATCTCGTCGATGAATTCGTTACCTCCGTAGTATCGGTTACCGGGCATGCCTTCTGAGTATTTGTTGGTCAGGGCACTGCCTAAGGCTTCAATCACAGCAAAGGAGGTGAAGTTCTCGGAAGCGATAAGCTCGATGCCACGGCATTGACAACGCTTCTCCTTCTCGATTAGATCGTGGATATCTGGGTCCACTGCTTTCAGAGGTGTGTTTCCCCAAGCGTTCACGGGATCCATTTTTATGGATTGAGGACAAACAAAAATCATAGAAGTTCTTAAGAAATCATAACGGGATCCATTTTTATTTCACGGGATCCATTTCTTAAGAACTTCTACGAGCAAATCTCAGAAAAGAATAACCTCAGGACCCGAAAGCAAAAAATACCCATAAAAATCTTCAAAGAAATTTGGGAAGAAACCAGGGAAGGCCAGTTTTGACAATGTTGTCCTTGTCTTCGCTGTTGTTGTTGTTATTTGCTTCGATATATCTTTTGTTTAACATGGGCTTGGTTAAAAATTCATTTTGCATTGAGAAAATTTGTTCTCATAGAAGTTCTTAAGAAATAAAAGCCCTAACTTTTTGATCTTTGTTATGTTTGTTTTTCCTTAAAAATATGTTTTTCTAACGTTTGAGGGTGGGGTGGGTAACGGGGGAGTAACAGATTGAAGTTCGGGTGGGCAAAGTGATAAGTTTTGAACCACGGGTAGGCAAAGTGCAAACGGGCTAAACCTCAAGTGGGTTTACTGTAATTATCCCATATTTTTAATATCAAAGATTTTGTAGAAAACACAGATAAAAATGTATTAAATATTTTTATTAAAAGAATGCATATATATATATATATATATTTCTATTTCTAAGTTTATTATGATTGTGATTAGTTTCAAGTCACTTTCATATGGACCTATCACTTTTTCTCCACTACTCATAGTCGGTCACATGGACAACTGTAACAATAATTGTAATATTGTATGTGATTCTGGAATTTTTGTTAACGAAAACTGCACTTTCCTACATCAAATGCCAAACTTTTTCTTTTTTTGATAACACATCAAATAATAAACTGAGCATATGTGTATAGCTTATCATATAAAAAAAAAAAAAAATTCTCATTGACATAATGGCCGTAGGAAGATTCAAGAATAAGGCAATGACTTTGTTATAAAAAAAATAATAAGGCAATGACTTTTTTTTTTGAAAACGCAACAAAACTTTCATTCATTGAAACTGAAGAGAATCAACATACAGAGCCTCCAAGGTAGGTGGCGGATAGTCCTCTAACCAAAATACATCTTCAACTAAAGTTTTTGCAAACCGTGCTAAAGAGTGAGCTACACCATTGGCATCCCTTTTCACCAGTTTTACTTCTACCCACTGTAAACCAGCCATCAAACATTGAATATCAGCAACAATATGACCAAGCCGAAACATATTTGTATCAGTGGACCTTAGTGAATTAAGCACTTGTGCATTGTCTCCTTCAATCACTAACTTTGAAAAACCAATATCAATGGCAAATTCAAGAGCTCTCCAACATGCAAGGACTTCAGCTTTTGTGCTGTCTTGTACCTGCGGCCCATTGGCGGACATGGCACCCATCACTTCACCCTTTTCATTGTGAATGATATCTCCTAAACCAGAGCACTTAAGGTCAGGGAAAATGGATGCATCAAAGTTAAGTTTGAACCTTGAAATTGGTGGTGGACACCATCTACTCTCTGTGCTGGTTCTGCTGACTATGGTTAGCTGTCCTTGTGCTTGTCGAAACTCTGCCAGGAGATCAAAAGCTCTTTTGTTCAGTTGGGTTGGTGACTGAAGCTTGCCTCCATGTAAAATCCTATTTCGTTGGGTCCATATGAGCCAGGCTTGGACTAAGAATAGCTCCAATTCTTCCCTTAACAGCCGGTCTTGCATCTCCTCAAATAATTGCATTGAATCCCATTGACCTCCACCACATTTTTGTAACTTCACAAGGCTGCTTGCCCACACATTCCTCGCCACCCCACACTCCCATAAGGGTGAATCACTGTTTCTGAAGCACTTTTGCAGAGTTCACATGTACCATCCTCCAAAATTTGTCTATGGACTAAATTTTCTCGGGTAGGAAGTATGTTTTGGCATACCCTCCAATCAAAAACTTTGATTTTATTTGGGACCTTGAGCTTCCATAACGTTGCCCAGACTTTAGTACCACTCAGCCCTCTTGAGATTTCTGTCCAATCCGCCCCCCTAAGCACCTGTGTTGCCACATAGTAACCGGATTTCACAAAATACACTCCCTTTGCTATGTGCAGCCACATCACCGAGTCCACAACCTGCCTTCTACTTAGTGGTATCCTTAAAATAGCCTCTGCATCTTCCTTGTGAAACTTTGACATGATTAGCTCTCTATTCCAACACCTTAACTCGGGTTCCATAAGATCAGACACTCTCCATTCCCATTCTTCCTCCACCGAGTGGATAAGAATTTTATTTGTGGGGTGATTAGGGATCTAACTATCAGACATGACCCGCATGGATGATCCATCTCCTACCTTCCAACAACATCCCTTTTTTAAAACAAGTTTGGCTGCCATAATACTCTTCCAAATATAAGAGCTAGTCGGTGAATCAACTGCTTCCAAGAAGGAGCAACATGGAAAATAACGAGCTTTAAGGCACTTGAACACTAAGGATTCTTGGTTTTGCAATAATCTCCATCCCTGTTTGGCTAGCATGGCAAGATTAAAAGCCTTTAAGTCTCGGAAACCCATTCCTCCAGCTTTCTTAGCTTGAGTTAAAATACTCCACCTTCGCCAATGGATTTTTCTCTCCCTATCCACTTGACCCCACCAGAAATTTGCACACATTGCGTTGAGATCATCACAAAGTTTTGTTGGTAGTTGGAATACACCCATTGTGTATGTTGGGATAGATTGTGCCACGGCTTTAATCAACACCTCTTTCCCGACCTTGGACAGTAGCTTTCCTTTCCAACCCTGCAACTTTTTCCACACTCTGTCTTTAAGGTAGGCAAAAGTTTGGTACTTTGCCCTTCCAACCAATGTTGGCAGCCCCAGGTAATTTTCAAACTTGGCCACTTCCTTTACAGCCAACTTCGCCTTTATCCATTCCCTCATGCCCACCGGAGTGTTATTGCTGAAAAATACTAAGGACTTCTCCATATTAATCATCTGCGTCGAAGCATCAGCATAGGTTTGAAGGAGCTCATTTATCACCTAGACTTCCTTTTGAGAGGCTTTGCAAAATAACAATGAGTCATCAGCAAAAAGCAAATGAGATATCATCGGCGCCCTCCTATAAATAGCAACGCCATGAATCCTCCCCTCCAACTTAGCTTTTGCTAATAAGGATGTGAATCCTTCTGCACATAAGAGAAACAAATAAGGTGATAGAGGGTCTTCTTGACGAAGCCCTCTAGAGGGGGTAATATTTCCAAAGGGTTTGCCATTAATAAGAATAGAAAAGGATGGTGAAGAAACACAAGCCATCACCAACCTGATCCAATGTCCAGGAAAGCCCAATTTAGTCATAATGCCACGAAGGAAATCCCATTCAACCCGATCATAGGCTTTGCTAACATCCAATTTCAAAGCAAGAGAGCCTGTCTTTCCCTTTTTTCTACTATGCATAGTATGAATAGTCTCATACACCAATAAAACATTATCTGTGATGAGTCTTCCAGGTACAGAGGCACTTTGTGTAGGTGAAATGATTTGTGGTAGAATTAGTTTTAGTCTATTTGCTAAAACTTTAGAGATTATTTTATATATCACATTACAGAGGCTAATTGGGCGAAAATCAGACATTTTTTCAAGGCATTTAACTTTCGGTATGAGTACAATATTAGTAGCATTAATTCTAGGAACCATGTGACCAGACTCAAGAAAACCTAACACAGCATCTATTACATTATTACCAACAATATGCCAATATTTTTGGAAAAAGAGACCATTCATACCATCCGGACCTGGGGCCTTTGTTGGTGCCATCTAAAATAGTGTCGTTTTGACTTTGTCTGCACTAAACTCACTGGTCAAGATTTGATGCCTCTCAGCAGTAATTTAGTGGGGCACTGCATTAAGGCAGTCATCCATCCGGTCATAGTCCCCTGCTGTAAAAATTTTCTGAAAGTAGTAAAGAGCTACTCCTGCAATATCCTCCATTGTCTCAGCCCAATTATTGTCTGAATCCCTTATTCTCTGTATGTAATTCTTCCTTCTTCTTTGTGAGGCCTTTTGGTGGAAAAACTTCGTGTTTTTGTCGCCATGCTTCAGCCAAGGGATCCGAGATCTCTGTGCCTAAAAAATTTCTTATTTGCGCAGTAAATCATCCAACTTCCTACTCAGGACCAAGAGCTCTGCCTTACATTCCTCATTATAGTCACTACAGTTCAAAACTTCTATTCTTTTCTGAAGTTGTTTGATTTCCTCATTTGCCGGATGGGTTTTAGATGAACCCCAAGCCAACAAATCCGCCCCATAGGTTTCAATTTTTTGTCTTGCTGTCTCTAAGGCATTTGACCGAATACCTCCTCTACCCCAAGCTTCCTCAACCACAGCCTTACAATCATTCCATAGAAGCCACACCTCCTCAAACTTAAAGCCACAACTTCCCCATCCTTGCCATTTTTTGTCACACTTCACATAGAGCACAATTGGAAGATGATCAGAGGCATAATAGGATAAATGAGTTACCTTAGAAAGAGGGAATTTTGCTTTCCAAGCCTCATTCCCCACCGCCTTGTCCAACCTCTGTTTAGTGTTCACATATCCCGGCCTTCTATTGTTCCAAGTAAACGGGTACCCTTCAAAGCCTAAATCAATCAATTTTGCCAAGTCCAGTGCCTCTCGAAAATCATCCATAAGCCTCTATTACGGCGGTGTATTGCTTAATTTCTCTAAAAAGTTCAGTATGGCATTAAAATCACCTATACAAACCCATGGTCCATCAACAAATGATTTCAAATGATTAAGCAGAGCCCAAGACTTACCACATTGGCTCGCTTCAGGCTAACCGTAAAAACCGGTGAGAAACCAATTGAACCCATCTTTTGCCGTAACTTTGACAAGAATATGGTTCATGGTGAAATTGATAAGCTCCATCTGCACTCCTGCTCTCCAAATCAATGCTAATCCCCCTCTTGAATTCGGCTGCTTCACTATGATTTTATTTGGGAACGGTAAATCACCTAATTGTTTGTCAAACCCCTCTTTGTCCAATCTAGTTTCCATCAAAAAGCATATCGTAGGCGCTTGAACCTGCACAATATCGCGCAGGCTTCGAATTGTTCAAGGGTTCCCAAGCCCTTGGCAGTTCGAACTTAGGATTTTCATTGCAACCGGCAAGGGCAGTTCTCCACCCTCGCCATTTCTTCATCGTGGTCAACATCTTTGTCTACTACTCTCCGCTGTTTTGCTGTTCTCTCTGTAACCCAGTGTTCACCTTCAGGTTCCTCAACATATTTAATCCCTATCTTTCCCAATAATGAATCTAAGCTCTCTTTATTAGTTTGCACTGGCCCACTATCCTTACGGACAACACGAGTCCACTTAGGCTTGGCTTTTGAGTCCGTAGGCCCGCTGGTTTTAAGCTTTTGCACATGGTCATTATGAAGGAGCACGTGAGTTGAATTAAAATTTAAACTTTGTACCTCAGTACCGTTACCCTCCTTGTTGCGGTTACTATTTTCCAAACTAGTCTCAACGTCTCCAAGAATCATGGGAGAGCATTGATGGCCTTCTAAATGCAACCCGGAATTCGCGCTGCTTCTAATTCCATCTTCCTCCCTAGGGTTTTCGATAGGTTTCTCAAGTGCCGTCACCATTACCTCCGCCCTCTTGGTATTACCACCACCACCATCTTGCACCTTTTCCCCTTCCGAGGTTGAACTCATTGGGCCTTTAGTGGTTCGCTTCGGTGATGTGCTTGAACGGCCTCCAGAAGCTCGCATCCAATCCCCATATTGGCATTTCACCTCTCCACCTTGTTTGGTTGCAGCAAAATGCTCAATGCAATGCCGGAGATCATGTCCAAGCATACCACAATAGTGACAGAAAAGTGGTAGCCTCTCATACTTGAACTTGCACCATGTTCGTTCGCCGTCTGCACTAGCTAGATAAGGCCCCCGCCTAAGGGGTTTTGAGATTGGCAATGCCACTTTAACCCTCATAAAGATGTTTTGATCATCAAGATTCCTCCTCCTCTCTTCCACTTTACCGAGTCTGCCACCCACCTCCGTAGCCACAGTGGGAGACACCATATCGAATGGTGCATCCTATATTTGAATCCAGAGAGATGCCGAGTCCAGACTAACATTCTTTGCATTCATGCCTCTGTGCCATTTTTGTACCAAGAGAATTTGATTATCAAACTTCCATGGGCCGTCATGAATTATTCTCTCCATATCAAACTCAGTTTTAAATTTAAATTGGAAGAGATTCTCCCCCACTTCTACAATCTATAGTCCTTCATTCAAGCCCCAGGCCCTTCGTAGAGTGGCTTTCGCTGCTCTTTTGTTGAAAGGTTTACAAGTGAGAAACCTTCCGATTAGGCTTAAGTTGCAACTTTCAATCTCCCTTAATCTTCCTTCATCTGGGATCGCAATGGTTTCTTCTTCCTCCACTGTTAATGTTATGTTCTCTAAGCTGTCAATAACCTCCTCTGCCATCGAGATAGCAGGAGGGAGTGATAGGACCAACAACCACGGTAATTTTAGAGAATAGGCTAAACTCTAAGGGTGATCCTTAGAGAGGGAAGGCTCATCCGCAGACGAGAGAGACAGCTCCTACTCGAGGAGAGAAAAATTTTCTATTGTAGCACTTAATAAGGCAATGACTTTGATATATTTTAATAGAGAATTTAAAATTTTAAAGTTACTATATTGAGCAAAAAAATGTAAACGTCAGGAGGAGGGATTAAGATGAAAAGCTACCGATGGGGAAAAATCAAAGAAGAAAGTTGGCCATCATTGGGTGTGATGTAGTAATGGGTTTGAGATGAACAAATGCAGCTGTGCACACTTGCAAGAGAGAGGGTTGTGATTGGTGGGGGCAGCGCCTAAGGAAGATTCTTAGGAAAAAGCATAAGAAGACGACGAAGACAGCTTTCCCTTGCTGGCTTTGCTCGCTAAATAAATGACCTATATGGCCACGCAACGAACATTGTGGGGACCACAACATTTCAAAAACATTCTGGTTGGGGCCAAAATTGGGAATTGAGTCCATTTTTCAAACAATATAATTAGTAGGCACGGTTTCAAAACTATATTTTTTACTAAGATCTCGAGTCTAAGAGACTCAATTTTAGGCTATAAATCGAGTATTTGAGGGTTGATTTTCATGTTCTGATCAAGTCTGAGGTGGCACTTTGTCCACTTGGAAATTAAGTCTTAAAAACTTGATTTATATATTGACACTCAAAGACTTGATTTGTTCTTCCCCCAGATCAGCCAATACAAAACATCCAACCAAATCCACCCTAACAACCACCTAAAATCCAGATTAAAAAAAAAAAAAAAAAAAAACCCAAAAATCCATCAGATCAGAGAAAGAAAGAACCTATCAGACCACCCTAACAACCACCTAAAATCCAGATAAAAAAAAAAAAAAAAAAAAAACCCAAAAATCCATCAGATCAGAGAAAGAAAGAACCTATCAGATTAGAGAGAGAAAGAATCCGAGGAGGTGAGGTGAATCCATATTAAAAAAAATAAAAAAATAAAAACCCAAAAACCCATCAGATAAGAGAGAGAAAGAATCCGAGGAGAGAGAGCTCACCTCACCTCACCTCGTCTGGTTGATGCCTAGGTTGCGCGGCCTGGGTCGTGCAGCCTGGCTGGATCGGGTTCCGGGTCACTCAGCGCGGAGTGGACCTGCGAGTGCCGGTGATCTTCATCTTTGAAAGCTAGATTCGCCCATTTAGAGAGAGAGAGAGAGAGAAAGATAGAGAGAGAGAGAGAAAGAGAGAAGGATTTTGAGTTTGTGTGTGTGACAATGAAACTCTGTGTATGTGTGTGAAAGTGAACTGAATATTCAAGGTTAGCTTATAAATCGAGTCTTAGAGACTTGATTTTTGGGTGGTTGCCACGTGAAAAAAATGACATATCAGACGTGATCAGACCATGGAAATCAAGTCCCAAATACTCGATTTATAGGCCTAAGATCGACTTTTTTAAACTCGAGATGTTAGTAAAAAACATAGTTCGAAAATAGTGTCTACTAATTATATTGCTTGAAAATCAAGGTTAAATTTCAATTTTGGTCTTCTGGCTAGGGTTGTTGATTTGACTTCTATTCTCTCACGTCGATCGGCCTTGTTTTAGGCTTTTAGCCTTATATATTGGGCTCATCCTGGCCCATATATATATATATATATAAGGCTAAAGAAAGAAAGAAAATGATAGTATTTCCCTTGATTCCCTTTTTAAAAAAAAAAAAAAATGTTTCAACTTATGGCATCCATTCTTGATGATAGCTATTATCATGATATTAATCGGTTTTGGTGTAGGTGGGAATTGAACCTCAAATCTCTTATTCAACCATTAAAAACTTTACCAGTTGAGTTAACTAAAATTCACCCCTAATTTCCTCATATTTTTAATGGGATGTGCGACATGTAATATTTATTTAATTTTTAATTATCACGTGTCTTATATCTAAATAAAAATAGAAAGAAAATGAAAGATTCAATAAGAGGGACATGTTATCTTCCTATGTTTGATTAGTTGGCTAAGTGGATTTGGAAATAGTAGGATATGTGTTCGATCATTTTCCTTCGAAATAACTACCTCAAATTATGAATGGTTGTGAGATTCCAGATTTTCCATTAGAACATACGCACAAGTACAGCAGAGGCATCAAGTTCAAACTTAGGTGAGCTGATTCACAAAGGCAGGGCCAATTGTATATTTGTATTCCATCCCTACAGGCCCATTATTCCACAAACATATCCTAACTATTCTTGAAGAGGTGGAGAACGTAGAACCCAACCCATTCCATCCCCATTCCCCCAAAGCCCACTTCAGTATCACTTCAGCCTAAACTTTTTATTTTATTTTATTTTTTATTATTTTTTTGTTTGGGATAAAGGTAATTCCACTTCAACCAAAACTCAAGTGACAAATATTAGTATCTTTTTTTCTTGCACCTTGAAATAGAAACCATTATTAATAATTTAATACCAACACTAATATATTTATGGTCTCGTTTGGTAACAATGTTTAAATACCACAACATGTATTTCTACACGTTTTTTCACCTATACGTATTTCCATAAAACTTAGACAACATTACCAGAAATCTCTTACCAAACGGACCCTATTTCTTTTAATTATTGTTATTTGTTATTACTAAAACTAACCTCCTGTGGTGCTATACGGCTCTTCTCTTCTTTTTCTTCTTCTTCTTCTTTATTTTTTTTTTTTTTTTGTATTGTCTAATACTTTGTTCAGAATAAGTAACAAGTTAGATGTAAAAGAGTTTGTAATGTTTTGGTAGTTATATTTATGAATGAATAAAACGAGGGGTGTGGTATTAGAGATAGGTTTAAGAGATTCTTTACCGTTGACTGTTTGACCTTACCTTTAAAATAAAAAAAATAAAAAATAAAAAATTTGATTTCCTTAAAGTCTACTCAATGAGCGCTTTTTGACCCTTAAACTTTTGGAGTCAAAACAACAAGTGTTTAGAGCATTATACAGTGTTTAGGGTTTTTTTTTTTTTGGGGGGGAGGGGGGTTGATTATGGAGGTATGTATGATGTGGAAATGGTGATTGGAAGGTTAAAAATGAGATACACTCAACCTCTAGTTGTGCCCTTTACAAAGAGTGGTGTTGCATAAAAGCAACCTAATTTCTATCTACAATAACTTCTCTTAAACAGGAAACTGAATGCTCAAAGTTGGGCTAGAATCCCCCTTTTTTATGGTTTCTTGATCTTCTTGATTTTATAGAGGAATATGGATTAGAATATTTAAACTTCTCTGCCATTCCCCTACATTGGATGTTTGAGTAGAAGTTTGATTAGGGCTCTGATTTTGGTTTCAATTTTAAAATTTGCTTGATTTTTCTTAATTTTTTTATTAAATTTGAGTATAATTATAGGGTTTTAATAATTTTTAAATCATTTGTTGATGAGATTATCTTCTAACATATTTAAAGTTTTCAAGTTCCAACTACTTATCCTTTTTTACAAAGAAAATTGATCAAAATCTCAAAAACAATAATTATCTTTAGAATTTATTTGCTCCATTTTATTACACTTTGTCTAGAATTTAAACCAAAGAAATGTTGGCATGTAATTTGAAGGATCAGTTGTTGTAATGTCGAGGAGATTTGGATGAACTCAATTTGATGGTGTGTTGCAAAAAAAATATATATCAAAAGACCTTTGAGACACTGATGTGGCAATCCGAATTTGATTACTGTGGGGATGAAGAGCCTAGATGAGAATATTGGGCCGTGGGCTGCGCTCGAGGACATCAAATAGCCTGAGGACAGACCAGTACAAATGAAGACAGATAGATATTGGGCCGAGGAAGAGATTAGGTCATGGTGAGTAGGTGATGTTGTCTGAGGAGCAATATCACCTTGGCCATCAGTGCGGAGGCCTAAAGTCCGACTACCCATCAAGTACTAGGTAGCAGGCAATCATGCTTGAACGGATAAGCATCAGAAAGATATAAGGCAAAAGAGAATTGAGAAATATTTGAGAAGAAAGCTGCTACCAACGCATTGAATGCTCTGCATCTAACCCCCAGGTTGTATTAATGTGGAAGTGATGCCTGAACAATAACTTTCAGTCTTACAGCAATCCTCAATGACTTCAGAAAAGTGCTGATGGGACAAGTATCAAGAAGATTAATAGTCTGATCTACATGTGGAGGGCTAAGATGAAAGAAATGAAGGAAATATAAAAGGGATGAACTCCCTTACAGAGGGGAGGAGGAGAAAAACCAGAGAAACAGGACTGTGTAACCAAGAACTATAATTTTTGTATAAGTTAAAGAGAAATATATAAGAACATATCTTCCTTGGAATTGACCGAGGAGAATTTTTATTGTTCAAATTGTTTGTTTATTACATTAATAGCTAACCTATGGTGATCAATATATTCCTAACTCATTGAACGTTCAGTCTCAAGCCCATTCTCTAACAAATTCATTGTGTTGGGCTCATTGGGCCATTGTCCATCCATCTTTGGGTTGTGGAGCAAAACGTGCCCTTACAATTACAATGACATAAAATGGTAAATATGATCAAATCTTATTTTTAATGTTTTGAATAAAGGCATGCTTAAAAGGAAAATCTGATTCGTCATTCAATTGAATGATCACATAAATAATTCTAAAAAAAGAAAAGAAAATAATGATCACGTAAAAATGATCTTTATATTTAATTTTCTATTTAGATGAGTTGCATAATTCATGACATAAATATGTACATTAATTCCTAAAAGATTGATTTAGGTAGGATAAGGTAGGTGCCGAACACATTTGCATCTCGTAAGTTGTAACTAGCATCCTTCCTTGGATTAATAGTTCAAGGCTATGCTTTTGCAATGTAATTTTTACATTTTAAACTTGGAATTATAGCCATGTGATTTTTCTTTATATTGTTGCAAATAAATAAAGTATTGTAATTGTAATTTTTCATTTTATCATGTAACCTGAATTTTTAATGGAATAAAGGTGTGTTTTATTTATTTTCTCAATTTACTTGTCTTTATTTCTTAATAAACAAGGTACTGCTCCAAATCTAAAACACTCATCTAGAGATTAGATAGGTTGGTTGGTTGAGTCATCACACCAGACTCATTTGACCTTTGTGGTTCTCATAGATATTGAGGATGATACAAATTTTGTTATACAAGTATTATCATCAATTATTAAAAAAATAATTGAAACATTTTAGTAGGAAAAAAAAGGTAATTAGGAAATTTATATATTAATTTATTTATCATATTGTTAAAATAAAATTGTAGTTGACTTTAGAAATTTTCAATACTCTTAAACAAAAAAATAGATATAAAAGCGTTCACAGCAGTGGAGCTAAAAATTTAGGTTTTTAGCTCCACCAAAAGTTACTTTATCTATTTTACCTACACACATGCTGCAGCAGTGGATCTATTTTAGTTTTCAACACAATAAAATAATATAAACATCACAATAAAATAATATATCTCCTACAATAAAATAATATATCTACTACAATAAACAACAATCACAACCACCCGCAACTGCTACCGCTGCCACTACCGCCGCCACCGACTCTTCTACCGCCGCCGACTCTTCCGCTGCTGCCATATGATAGAATAATATATTGTTTACAATAAACAACAATCACAGCCACTACCACCACCACTGTCACTACCACTTCCGCCATCGCCATCGCAACCGCCACCATCAAAAAAATTATTTTTTTCTCACCAATATTGAATACTTAAAATTTATTACAAAAATATTGTGGTAACATTTCTTAATTTTAATTTCTTATTATTATTTTATTTTTCCCATTATCTTATTTAGTTTCATCCAAATACACGTTTCTTCTTCTTTTTTTTTTTTTTTACTCTTTGTTTTTCTCCTCCACACACGTATGCTCCTCATTATCTTCACTCTATCTTCACTTGCATTTTTGTTTTTCTACTTCAACTTTGTCTTTCTTTCTCTTTCACTCTATCTTCACCGCTGCCCCCACAACAGCCACATCGGAAAACACTGTAAACAAAATACCCTCGAAAATTTCATTAATTGCGCCAAAATGCCCACAAATTGGAAAACACAAGCCCACTACCACAAACACAAACACAAGCCCACTGCCCACAACAGATCGGAAAACACAAACACAAACCCATATCGGCACTGGGCACGAGATAGCAGAGAGAGGGTGGAGCTCGGAGGTTCGGCCTTTGAGGTGGAGATCTAGAGAGAGAAAATGCGAGATAGAGACCCACGTTGGCACTGTGCATGAGATAGCAAAGAGAGAGGGGGTGGAGTTGTGGAGAACGCAAAGAGTGGTTGGCGCTGGGCTGGGGCTTCGGTTAGTGCTGGGCAGGGGCTTGGTCGGCGGCAACAGGTAGAAACGAAGTGTGAGGATTGAGTAGAGAGGAGCAATGGGCAGAAATGGAAAAGAGGAGAGAAAAGAAAAGAAAAAAATATTATTAAAATATTCTGATTCAATGTGAACGCAACATAAAACAGTGTTTTTTTTTTTTTTTTTTTTTTTGAGCTACAATGCACATCTATCTTTAGATTTATTTTTTTTTTTTTTTTTTTTTTGAGCTACAATGCACATCTATCTTTAGATTTGCACTAGAGCTGAGAAGCTAAAATTCTTAGGTTTAGCTCCACTGCTGCAACTCTCTTTTTTGTGTTTTGGTGTAGCTGAAATAGCTATATAGCTATTTAGCTACATTGCTGCAAATGCTCTAAGCTTCTTCTAAAAAAAAAAAATAATGGGTCAATTGGATAAGGTTTTTATCTAGTTTGAAGAAAAATCCTTCAAACTCTTTATATATGTTTTTATTGGATGAAAATTGTGAAAATCTAACTATTGAATTGCATTTTCTTTATGTTTTTAACACGCATGTAAAATTTAGTTCAAATTGGATGTTATTTACTATTTAATCAATAAATTTATTTTTTATACATAATTTTAAACTACAAAAACTTAAAATTTAAATATTTGATTGATGACATATTTATTAATCTTTAATCTTCTTGAAATTTTGGAAGCGTGGATTATATAAAAAAAACATATAATCCAACTATTAGATTTTCAAAATTCACATTCAGTACAAAAATAAATGAGAAGTTTGAAGGCTATTTTTTCAAACTAGTATGAAGGCTATTTTTCCAAAATTCACATGCAATCTTTACTCATTTGACCTTTGTGGTACTCATAGACATTAAAAATAACACAAATTGGACAAAATTTAGTTACAAAATTGTTTGTTGGTGAATTTTGACAAATCTACCATTGGGTTACATTTTCTTCTTATATCCTTTATGCTTGCAAAATTTTTAGAAAATTAAAAATCAATTGCTATATTATCAATAAATAGTTTAAATTGCTAGTTTTTGTAATTTAAAATTATGTATAAAATAAAAGTTTATAGATCATATGGTAAATAATATCCAATTGACACAAAATTTGACATGTGTATTAAGGGCATAAAGAACATATAATTTAACTGTTAGATTTTCAAAATATATAGTAATGTTTATTTTATTAAGTAACGACTATAACCAATTTTGTAGTTAAACTTTAGTCATACAAATTTTGTTATACATGTATTATCATCGATTATAAAAAAAAAGTAATTGCAACTTTTTATTAAAAAAAGTAATTATGACATTTATATATTAATTTATTTATCATATTGGTACAATAAAATTGTAGTTGACTTTATAATTTTTCAAATCTCTTCAACTAAAAAATACATAAAAGATAATGGGTCAAAATTTCATTCCATGGGTAATTTCCAATTTGATAATTTTACCTTTTATTTATTTATTTTCACTTGGTCTGCAGCATCTCGGAACTCAGAAGACTATTAACTACAGTACTGGTTCCCTTCCCCAACATAACTTCATCATATATCCCCCAAAGCCACTCTAATCCGAACTCTTTCTGCCAAACTCAAAATGGGTACAATCAGTGAGGCAGAGTGTGCCTTAGAACTCGAGGCCATGAGTAAGGAAGACTCATCTTGGCACCCTTGCCAGGTCTCTTTTAGGTGAGACCAAAATACTCATCGCTTTTTATTATTTTATTTCCTTTGTTTTGTGGTCATGGGCATCTCCCAAATATGAAAAAGCTGATCACTTTAGGATACCCAAAAATAGAAATTATTGTTAGTGATTGATTTTAGTTATGTGGGTTTTATTTTTTATGTAAGTAAAGTGATTGTATTTTTAGTTATGTGTGTTGGTGTTTATGGGTTTTGTTTTTCTCTGCATTGATGATTTTTTTGGGTGTAAAATATATGACTGCATTTTTAAATTTTGTTTTTGATCAACAAAAGAGGATAGTAGATATATATATATATATATAAGGAAACTTTGTTATGACTAAAATTTGTGATCATTGTGAATTAATGTGTGTATCTAAAAGATGCTAGAGTAAAAATCTCTACTTCTTTATAACATGGACAATATTATCTATTTATTTAACTTTTTTTTTAATGAGTTTTTCATTTATTTTTGTACCATATCTGAAGTGAATAGAATGAGTTTTGATCTATTTATTTTCCTGTTTATGTTTTCCTCAATTTCTTTACTTTCTGATGACAACAAACCTTAAATTGGAACAAAAGAAAGGAAATAAAATAAAAATGAGTACATTTTTTTTTTTAGGATAATTCGATAGTTGGGGGTGGGGGAATTTGAACCATGGACATCTTCATCAAAAACACCAATTGAGCTTGGAAAGAGAGTACATTTTTTGTTTGGAAGGAGTGGGATATTCAATGAGAATATGTAGGGAGGACTTGATGAATATTTAACATGGTTTAGAGTTCCTCGCAGAGCTGGAAAGATTTGGGAGGGAGAATGATTGTAACACCATAAAGCTTTAGTGCAAAAGTTACCTTAAGCCTGTTATTTGCATTTCCTTAATTACAATCAATTTCGAAATTTCACCAACTTAGATATTCAGACAAAATGTTTGAGTATGGTTCCTGATTGTGTGCTCAGCTCTGCTGAAGATGGTCTTCTTATAGAGTTTGGGAACCAAGAGTTGGAGGATATGCTATTGCAGGATGAGGAAGCTCTTACGTGTCTCCGCTTCCGTTCTACTCCTCTTCAAGGTGATGACTGCACGCATATTGAAGAAGGAGAGCATGTTCTTGCCACCCATAAATCACAATTTAAGAGCCACTTCTATGATGCCAAGGTGGAAAAGGTACATTTCCTCTCCTTCTAGGGTAATTGCATGGAAAAATAGTAAGGATCTCTTTTGTTGACAGTAGGAGAGTGGGATCCATAAAGAGTGGACCAACAAGAACTGGTTGATGGCTTTTTCTTTTTTGATTGGTAAATTAACATGCAACTGGTGAGTCTTGGACCTATGATCTCACCCTCCACTTTGCTCTTAAAAGATGTTGTTTTAGCTAGAGCTCATTGGCAAGAATGGGTTCATAGTTTCAAGTGGGATTTGGAAATATTGTAGTATATAATGGAAGATCACCCATTTCACCAAAGAAGAAAGGAAAGAGTCAACTAGGTGAAATACAGTGCAGGTTTCTGTGTGTGTGTGTATTGAAGTTTTTGTTATTTTTTAATGTGAGATGCATAATTTTTAGAAATGCTGTTTTCTAATTCTGTTCACATCCCAACAAATAATAATTATCAGGTAGTGAGAGTACGGCACTCAAAGAAGATTTATTGTAGATGCACTTTCACTATCAAATGGCTTCACCAAGATCTGGAAGGAGAAGCCTTCACTGTCCCATCTAATTCAATCATGAAACTAGCAACTAAAAGCATAAATGACCATCCAGCTGTTGCCGTTTTCTTGAAATCAGTAAAACAGATGCGCTCATCCTGTGCATCTCTTTTTCCGACCGTGCTCGAAGAAACTGATGGTGAAATGGACATCAATAAATTGCTAGAAAAGCAAATAGAAGATATCAGCAATTCAGCTACTGAATCCAAGGAGGAAATGTCAAAAGACATTTTATTAGAGATTAAAGGTGGGCATGCTACATGACTACTTTAACAATTTGATCAATTCAAGCATCTTGTTGCAGTTTTCCTTCTAATTCCATTCTCTCTCTCTCTCTCTCTCTCTCTCTCTCTCTCTCTCTCTCTCTTTTATTTTTATTTTTATTTTTAAAGAGGTGGGGGAGAGGGGTTGTGAGACAGTGGGAGGGTGTTGGTGTATTGGGTGAAGACTCTGTTGGTGCGTTTGCTCAAGATACTATCTTGCATCTAAAGCCTCAAACCTAAAAGACCCTTCTTAAATATTGCAACAGAGGGGTTCAAGTGATAGCTCAATGGTATTGGCGTCCTTTATGGTGTCTAATGTTTTTAGTTCGAACCCCACCTCCCCCGCTATCTACCTATCCAAAAAAAAAAAAAAAGTATTGCAACAGAAATGCCACACCTTTATACCTTCAAGCATATAGGCATCACTAAGTATATAGTCCATGCTGTAAAGTAATGATGGTCAAATGAGTCTGTACTATCTGTTTTCGATGTGATATATATATATATATATAATTTATTTATATTTATAACATGTTTTTCTATGATGTTACTCTTTCTTCTGGGTATGGAAATATTAATATAGCTTGCCTCACACATTTCTTTACACCTTAGCTACCCTAGATTTTTTTCTTCTTCTATTTTTCATTTCTGATGAAAATGATGTTAAAATCAACAATGAGGCTTTGAAGGCTTAACTAAGCGAACAGCAATACAAAAGCTCAGGTATTAAGCTGTGCTTGCAAGGCACGCCTTCTAATATAAGATGATAAAAGAGTTCTACCTTAATTTAATGTTATAAGATGTTGCAAATGTCATTTATGTTCCTTCTTGTGAATGCAGTTGATAACAAGGGACATATACAACCCAACACTGTTTCAGTATGTGAAGTAAGCATTTCACATGCTCAAGCTCCTCATGGTCAGAATCAGTTGAATAGGTCAACACAGAATTCAAGTAAACTACCAATAGATTTGCAAGTCAAGGATCAACCATCAGCTGCTGCTTCCATCCAAGAAGAGCTTCCAGAAAACAGGTCCCATCTCAGTCCTCTTGCTGCTCGTGCAGCTCTGGCCTCATTAATGTCAACTAATCACATGCGTATTGCTCTGGATGGGACTAAAATGTTCAATTCCTCTGGCTTAAGTGACATGCCTATGAAGGATGAAGTTTCCTCAGAAATATTAGATGCTTCCATTCCTGTCACTTCAGCCTCTGACAAAGTGGGAAATCCACTCATCTCAACTAAAAGTATGTCTCAACTTGTGGATTTATCTTCTGGAATAACAACCAAGTTTAATAAGAGTGGCAAAAAAGAATCAGAACTCACTAATTCTGAAGTGACTTTAAAATGTTCAAAAAGAGAGAGGAATGTTAGCCAGCCTACTAAAGCTGCTAGAATAACTCGTTCAGCAGTTCAGAAAGTTACAGTAATGCAAAATGAGGGTTTTCAAATAGAGACTTGTTCTGAAGAAATGAAGTTAACGGCTACAACCAACAAGAGAAGGTTTACTCGTTCTGCAGTTAGTGAAGAAAAGAAAAATGTGGTTATGGAGGTCAAACAAGTGTTGGAAGAGAAACAGTCAAGTCATAATAGAGAGTCATGTTCCCCTGAAGGAAGTCTCTCTGTTCCCGAGAGCAATGTTTCTAAAAAGAGCAGTGTTGTATCAAAAAAGAAGAAAGCAAACTCTTCACTGCTTGATGCTGAGATTAATATCCCTGATGAGGAAAGAAATAAAAGGCAGAGTTCCTGTGAAGTCAAAACCACTCAGCAAAGTGAAGGTTATGTAAACGAACTCAAAGTGTGGTCTATTATTGTTTTTGTTTTTCACATCCAACTTTGACAATTCTAATTATCCAACCCTGATCCCAATTGCTACACATCTGTTATACAAGTTTTGTTTTTATGTTTCTAATGTTTGCAAGAACATCTGCAAATTTATTCTCATTACTTCAGTTACATTTGTGGCTTCCAATACCCTTTAGTATCTTCAAGACATAGCCAAGAAGTATTTTTAGAACACTCTGAATATTACTAACCAATTATACCAATTTTTAGTTTAGGTACAAGTAACCCAATTTTGGTTGTGGAAAGTACTACAGGTCAATGATCTTGAATAAGAATATTTTGTGGCCGACTGGACTTGCTTCTCTAGTATGCATTTTTCCTCCTAGTATCCCAAGTCAAATCTTGAATATTTACCTGCTTATTTCTGATCTTTTAACCACATTTTTGTTACAAGTAGCTTCCAAACTTGTAATATACTCCCCATCCTGTCATAAATCTGATTCAATTTTATGCTTTAAATTTCCCCTGCACCAGATTTGTGTTGCTGCATTTTGCTACTAGTTTTCTGTGTTTTGCTATTGTTGATTCAAGCTTGAGCAATTGCTGGCTTCATGGGTGATATATATCAATTCATGATTTACGTTAAGTGGTCTAGGATCCACTAAGTCACAGTTTCTTTCTAGTGCAATTCAACCAATCTGTGTTTGACCTTGATAAAATTTTACTGTGTAATTTCCTAAAAGAAGTAAAAACTGGTTGGATGATGTACATCTGATTGTGCCAAAGTTGAGGATGTAGCACTAAACCATCGGTCACACATACCCATCTTGTTGACTATATTCTGGGTGAGTGGTGCATTTATTTATGCTTATTTGTTTGTACAATATGACAGCATTGCCCATGAGCAAGGCTGTCTGAGGCACCATTAAGACAAGGGATAATTTGAGCCCTTCCTGGGGGTGTGGGATATACTGCCACCAGGCTTTTCCACCCAAGCTAGATTCAGCCTTAATGCTTGTGTAACTTAGAAACAGCTTATAGCAACTATACTAAACTGAGTTTTTCTCTCTTTAAGAATATTTTTGTTTTAAACTACGCAACGATTTCATATGTAGTACAATATTGCAGGCAAAGATTCAGGCAATAGTCAAGGCCAGAAGAGGAAGTCAACTTCTTCCAAGAAGCAAGAGCCGCCACGGTTTTCTCCCAGACTACGCTATCTCCCTCGGACTCGCTCACAAGGCAAGCGTTAGCTGATCCTTCATCAGAATAGCGCAAAATAGAAGTTCCAGCAATACAGCAATAGCAGAACTGGTTAGTGGTAATACTTGTCTTCTTTTGATGCTGTCTTGCTTTACATATTCTCTAGTAAGAAAGGGAGAACCAGGATATTATATGGGACTTTGACAAGCTAGGCTTGTTTGTATGGGGATCATGGAAGAATATTTCCATGAAGTGGATGATTGAGGTGAATATATCAAGTAAAATTTTAATAGATGGACTCCTCTAACCGTCTGTTTGTGCTTTTCCCTCTTCTTCTTCTTCTTTTATTATGCTGTGCAAATTGAGCTTTAAACGGAAGTAGACAATTGAACGACACTATTCCTTACAGAAAAAAACAAGGGGAAAAAGAAAAAAGACAAAATACTGCTTGAGGGCTATATGATTCTTACTTGTGGTTAGTTTTGTAGCCCCAAAAAGGTCAATGTTATTTTCCATGCTAATTTACAATAGTAAGAGTTTTTTTTTTTTTTTGATAGGTAAGAAAGTAATACTATTACTAGAACAGAAAAAAAAGATACAAAGAGTTCACGGTAGTGAACAAAAAACCACAATGACAAAAAGAAATAAAAGAATCAACATCCTATTCTAAGAGACAAAAGAAAATCAGTAATAGTAGAACAATCCGAAAGACCCCAACACCAAGACCAATCGAAGAGAGTCCGCTGACACAAATCTAACAATTGAGCCATTGATTTCTCAATATCCTCAAAAGAACGCCGATTATGTTTAGTCCAAATAGTCCACATCAAACAGCCTGGTACCAAATTCTAAATATCGGAATTATATTTTCCAAGCTAATGATGCCAACAACAAAGTAAGTCTACAACCGAACCTGACATCACCCAATCAATCCCAAACAGCTGAATCATATGCATTCACATAGAATGAGCTAACAAACAAGAAATAAGAAGATGATCCACAGATTCCTTGTTACAATAGCACATACAACAACGATTTGCCAAGAGGCGACCACGAAGCATAAGACTATCTAAAATGAGAATCTGGCCATGGGCTGCTGTTTGCATAAAAAATGCCACCCTTTTAGGAACCTTTACTTTCCAAATATCCTTCTAAGGGAAACTAGGAGTAACATTTCAAATCTTATGATAAAAAGACCGAGTGTCAAACTTCCCACTTCCATTAAGGCTCCAACAAAGACTGTCACCTCCACCACCCCTAGGAACTCGAGATTGGATTAAGTGAAGAAAGGAGTAAGAAGCTGCTAATTCCCAGTTGTTGAATTCCCTATAAAATCTTAAGGTCCACACTCTATCATTTCCACCCACTTGAGGACTCAAAACATCAAAAATAGAAGCTTCCTTATTGGTTGAACACAAAAATAACTGAGGATAGAGAGTTTTTAAAGTTATTCCTAATCCACTTATCATGCCAAAAAAGAATACGAGAACCATCTCTCACCACAAAAGTGAAATGCTTAGAAAAACTCTCCCACCCTTCACTAATACTTCGCCATAACCCACACCCATGAGCCCTCCTACAAACCATAGTGCTCCACCCCCCTTTCCCCTCCCCATATTTCATTGCAATAACCCTCTGCCAAAGATGAGTAGGTTCATGGCCATATCTCTAAAGCCATTTCCCTAACAAAGCTTGATTAAAAGGCACAAGTTTTTGAATTCCCAAACCACCCTGCTCCAGTGAGAAACACACCTTCTCCCAAGCCACTAAAGGGTATTTGAAACACTCCTCTGAGGAACCCCACAAAAAATTCCTTTGAATACGTTCGAATCTAATAGCCACGGCTTTAGGAACAGTAAATAGAGAAAGATAATAAGTTGGAAGACTTGAGAGAGTACTTTTCAACAAGGTGAGCTTACCACCCTTTGCGCACACATACTGACGCAGGACAACCAAAACGAAAACTAAACAATAGAAAAATAAAGGGATATGACCTAGGAGTCAGCACCTAGGCCTTGCTTGGAGTCAGCACCAAGCGGGAAAACCACTAGGAGTCAGCACCTAGGGTAGACCTGGAGTCAGCACCAGACCAAAGAAAGACCAAACGGCCATTGTTTTCATTCATCAAAAATATCAGCTATCTCCTCAAGGAGCACAATAAGTTGCTTATAAAGGATTGCTAAACCCTAGTTCTAATTGGCTAGGAAACCCTAATTGCCTTATTACAAAAATAACCTTACTTCTAAATTAAAATACTAAAAGCCCAATAAACTAATAGGACCTAAAACATAAAAATACAATGGGCTTGTAAACATAAATAATACCAAATAATAATCTTCTTGTGTCTCCCTCATCATTCTCCTCTGGTTGGAGAAAACTCGACCTCGAGTTCTAAAGTGTTGAAGTATTAGGATGCTGACAAGTAACACTTGCTTCAAATCTAGAATCACCTTAGGGAGCACAGGGAAAAGAAAAACCTTGAATTCCACCACATCAAACTCATTTGGAATAACAAAATTAATGTGTGGAATCAGTATAATCTCGTCTTGAACCTTATGAACCACAGGAAGCACTGTAGTTTTAACCTCTTCTACTTCACCAAGATGTAGATCTTCAAGGACTGTGGAGGGTTGATCGGAAACACATTCAACAACTTCAACTTTTACATCATGTGCACCCTCTAATGTAATACTCTCTTTAGGCGCCATCTCTTCACCTTGCTGCTCTTTAATAGATTCATTTCCCTGCACGCATGTTAAAGTAACACTTGTTGAGGCATGTACGTTTGTGTCAACATTAGACTTTGGTGTTGCTGGAGGATTCTCAACGACCAAGATATCATCATCAATGTTGTCTCCTATTGGGGCAGCAAGAAGTTCATTGTGATCTAATGTCCTTGGTTTCCCAATTGAATCGGATTGAGTCTTCTTGTGTTGAGCAATCCTGTCTTGAATGTCTTTCATGAGCTTTACAGTTAATTCTGTTACTTCCCTGGTAGATATTTCCTTGGTAGATTGTTCAAAAGTGCATTGAGGACATGAAATGGGATGAGAATGAGGATTTATCGTATTTGCTTCAACCTGAAAAGCACCACACTGAGATTGGGGTAGATACTTAGCTCGATAGTATGGTGACAAATACTCATCACAAAGCTTTTTTTTCATATCTTCCCACACACTGATGGCAGGTTCATAATTCACATAACGGAAATATTCAAGCTTCTCCCAAAACCTTTGTGCGTGACCTCTTAACTTCAACTTGGCATACCTAACCTTTTTATTATCTGCCCAATTTGCTTGCTCAAAGAATTGCTCCATCCCATTTATCCAGTTGACAAATTTCGTGGATAAGTATCATCACCATCAAAATAAGGTGCATCAGATATTACCATAGCTCACTTTGTCAGTGGTTAACTTACTGCACTTGATAGTCACGGGCTTGGCTCCTCAATTGAGTGGGTTCAAAACTGAAAAGAAAAATCTCTGCAATGAGAGTCTTCTGACGGGTAGCACAATTATAGGACAACAACTATTTTTTTTGGGGTATGTGATTTTTTTTTTTTTTTCTGATTCTTTCCTGCGGTAATTCTTCAACGGATCGGTGTTTGCTCTGATATCAAATATGACACAAGACAACCAGAACAAAACTGAAATAACGGAAAAATAAAAGATATGACCTAGGAGTCAGCACCTAAGCCTTACTTGGAGTCAGCACCAAGCGGGGAAACCACTAGGAGTCAGCACCTAGGGTAGACCTGGAGTCAGCACCTAGGGTAGACCTGGAGTCAGCACCAGACCAAAGAAAGACCAAACGGCCATTTTTTTCATTTATCAAAATATCAACTATCTCATCAAGGAGGACAATAAGTTGCTTATAAAGGATTGCTAAACCCTAGTTCTAATTGGCTAGGAAACCCTAATTGCTTTATTACAAAAATAACCTTACTTCTAAATTAAAATACTAAAAGCCCAATAACTAAAAGCCCAATAAACTAATAGGACCTAAAACATAAAAATACAATGGGCTTGCAAACATAAATAATACTAAATAATAATCTTCTTGTGTCTCCCTTATCACATACACTCTTAAAAATCCATTGGAAATTGTTAAATTAGGGTTTTTAAAATGTGTTTCCAATACTTAAAAACAAAACCATATGAGACCCATTCATTCAAATTCTCTTTTTATTAGATTTGGTATGATATAACTTTCTTAATGGTTATCCTAAAAAAAATTCCTAGAGCCGCCATTAATCAAATTGACTGAACTGATCAAGGCAGATTTGGAGCGGGGTTCCAGCTCGATCAGTTAATCTTGGTGCATGATTTTTAAAAATCCACTGTTGTGGTTTGGTTTGAAACCCCCCCTCCCCCCAAGACCGACTGAATCACACTGAACATGCTACTTACAGCAAAGAGTTCCAACCTAGTCATTACACCCAAACTCTTACACGCTTACCCAAAGACACGTGGAGATGGAAGAAAAAGATAAAAGGGGTCCAAATCCATAAATCGAGTGTGTTCTTGAGGCTGGTATTTGCCAAGACTCTGTTGTATCCCATAAAGAATTAGGTTCTTGTTCAAAAAATTACCATAAAATTCCATTACCAGTACTAGTGTACGGCAATGTAGCGTGAGAAGAACATTTTACATGGCCATTTGCATAAAAATAGTATCTTCTCATTGAGTTATTTGAGGACTACAACCAATTCCATATCCATTTTCACAATTATCCTATCTAATGTGGCAGACTACATGTCACTTTCACATTGACCCAATATATTTTTTTAATTGCTCACATTTTTTCCTTCTTATCCAATCTTGGAGGTGTAATTGATAAGAGTTTTTGATTGGATCTGACTCATGATCAATATACATAGGTTTAAATTTTATTTTATATTAAACTTGGCCTTATTCTGGCCAATCAAAATTTCCAAGTATGCAAAGCTAACTTAGCTTGCTTTGGTGCAAGAAACATGAGTGGATTCTGTACCCAACAAGACATCTCCTGCAAATCTACATGCATACTGATTTCTTCTTTAGAAGACATGCACCCAAGGTGTAGCAAACCCCTCTAGTCAGTTCCTAGTGAGTTCCATGCGAAAATTATAACTATTATGATTTAGTTCTTTATAACAAGTTAATGTCGTGTTCTATATGTTGCTATGTGATAATGCGTGAAGGATAGTGCAGTGTTCTCCTATCCTTGTAGTGGGACGAAAGAGAACAGAATTTAATAAAACATGATCAGTTTATTGATTTTTGGCCACCTAATAATGCATGTTAAACTAGATTATTTTAAATCAGATGATAGAGTTTCTACTTGACATCCATAGGAGTTAGGACAAATTATTTGTGTAATGACCCCAAAAGGGGGGGGGGGGGAGGGGTCTTGCATTCCATGGAATCCCACATTGCCTAGAGAAGCACATGAGAATGTGTTTATAAGGAATGACCTCCCTTCAATGTGTAGAGGCCTTTTCTCTCACTGTTGTGTGCTTTNTGGTTTGGTTTGAAACCCCCCCTCCCCCAAGACCGACTGAATCACACTGAACATGCTACTTACAGCAAAGAGTTCCAACCTAGTCATTACACCCAAACTCTTACACGCTTACCCAAAGACACGTGGAGATGGAAGAAAAAGATAAAAGGGGTCCAAATCCATAAATCGAGTGTGTTCTTGAGGCTGGTATTTGCCAAGACTCTGTTGTATCCCATAAAGAATTAGGTTCTTGTTCAAAAAATTACCATAAAATTCCATTACCAGTACTAGTGTACGGCAATGTAGCGTGAGAAGAACATTTTACATGGCCATTTGCATAAAAATAGTATCTTCTCATTGAGTTATTTGAGGACTACAACCAATTCCATATCCATTTTCACAATTATCCTATCTAATGTGGCAGACTACATGTCACTTTCACATTGACCCAATATATTTTTTTAATTGCTCACATTTTTTCCTTCTTATCCAATCTTGGAGGTGTAATTGATAAGAGTTTTTGATTGGATCTGACTCATGATCAATATACATAGGTTTAAATTTTATTTTATATTAAACTTGGCCTTATTCTGGCCAATCAAAATTTCCAAGTATGCAAAGCTAACTTAGCTTGCTTTGGTGCAAGAAACATGAGTGGATTCTGTACCCAACAAGACATCTCCTGCAAATCTACATGCATACTGATTTCTTCTTTAGAAGACATGCACCCAAGGTGTAGCAAACCCCTCTAGTCAGTTCCTAGTGAGTTCCATGCGAAAATTATAACTATTATGATTTAGTTCTTTATAACAAGTTAATGTCGTGTTCTATATGTTGCTATGTGATAATGCGTGAAGGATAGTGCAGTGTTCTCCTATCCTTGTAGTGGGACGAAAGAGAACAGAATTTAATAAAACATGATCAGTTTATTGATTTTTGGCCACCTAATAATGCATGTTAAACTAGATTATTTTAAATCAGATGATAGAGTTTCTACTTGACATCCATAGGAGTTAGGACAAATTATTTGTGTAATGACCCCAAAAGGGGGGGGGGGGGGGAGGGTCTTGCATTCCATGGAATCCCACATTGCCTAGAGAAGCACATGAGAATGTGTTTATAAGGAATGACCTCCCTTCAATGTGTAGAGGCCTTTTCTCTCACTGTTGTGTGCTTTGGGGGAGAACAAAACCGTGAAGGGTATGGGTCCCAAAGCGGACAATATCTACACAGTTGGGGCGGGGTCGTTACAGATGGTATCAGAGCCATGCCCTAGCCGGAAGTGCGGGCCCCACACGCGAGGACGCGTGTGCCCGTAAGGGGGGTGGATTGTAGTGACCCAAAAAGGGGGAGTCTTGCATTCCATGGAATCCCACATTGCCTAGGGAAGCACATGAGAATGTGTTTATAAGGAATGACCTCCCTTCAATGTGTAGAGGCATTTTCTCTCATCTACACAGTTGGGGCGGAGTCGTTACAATCTGAATTATGATGGTAATTCACATTATTATTATTAATTAGTGCCTGCTAATCATATTACATATATTTTTATTCAATAAAAAGAGAAAAAGAAAATACAGATATTTTTATTCACACTCTTAAGTGGTAGGATTTTCCTCTAAATTAGATAGGAGGGGAAATTAAAATACAAATCAATGGTCTTAACTCTCATTTACCATTGCACACTCTAGGCGTGATGATCACTCTAAGTATAAATGTTTGTGAAGTGTGGGAAGGCAACGGTTAGGACTCAAGTATTTAAGAGAGAACTTCACACACACATAGAATTAGATTATTCCAGAGTAAAATTCTATTTCAAATAAATAAATAAATAAATAAAATCTCTCATTTAATAAATTAGAGAAGATTCCTTTCAACTAAATTTAGAGGAAAACTTTATCATTTTTAAATTAGGTATCAAATTTCAAATTTTTTTATTGGTGATATATATATATATATAGAAATTTTTTGTTGAATCTTTATATTGGTCTTTTTGTTTGGATGAATATGTTTATAGAAACTTTGAATCCGGATATAAAATTTTGTGTATGGAATTTGATCTTTTTAGGAATAGGTTTAGGGTTTTTTCTTAAAAAAAATACAAAATCCAAAAAGTTGTTAATCGTAAAACAAAATTCCAAACAAGAAAGAGCTTGGTCTTTTTTTTTTTTTTTTTTTTTTTTTTTTTTTTTTTTTTTTTCAATTATGAGGAAAAAAATAGTTTTATGGGTTATGTTAGTGTAAAAAATTCAAGAAAAAAAGAAAAGCAAAATTATCTCATTTTTTGGATTGTTAACGGCAAACACCTAGTGGAAGCAGATGAAATGATTGAATTTGAATTGACAAAAATAAAAGTTAAAATATTGGAAAAAATTTAATATTAGGAGATTGACTTGAAAATAGATCAAAGTTAAAGAAAGAAAGAAAGAAAGAAAGAAATAAAGAAAAAAAGAAAAGAAAAGATAATAAATTATGTGGTTCGAATTACACATGGTGTATTTCTTCTTTAATGTTATAACATTTTTATTGAATTAATATTTCAAAAATCTTTAGTTATATGATTTATATGTTTTTAACAAGTATTTCAAATTTTGTGTCAATTTAATATATATATATATATATATTTTATCAATAATCTCATATATTTTGTTTATAGTTTTAAAGTTTAAAAATACTTGTTATAAGCCCAACTCTTTGAATTATCAGGCCATCAACTAATATAAGCCTCTTGTTTGGGATTGGCATTCTTGCTTGTATCGTGGTTTGGTCATTGACGTTAAAAAAAATGAATGGCTGGGAACTATGTCGTAAACCTCCAAAACAATCAGATACGTTTAACCCTAATCCACTACACCAAGCGAATCCCATTCCCTAGGGGCTAGGGCAGAGTGAGTTCCATCCACCATGGATGGTTTTTACAAATCAGCTTGATACAATTTTATATACATTAATTGAAGACTGTGAGTGTGGGGGTACCCAGTAATTGATTCCAGAGCTAGTTGTTCCATTGGATCAAAATGACATCCTATTTTCAGAGCATAACTGGTAGATTTGATTTGGTGTTTAGTCCAAAAAGGAAGTGCATTTTCTGTCCTGTCAATGCTATAATTTTGTGAAGTAGAGAGATTGTCATTTAGCTGAAGATAAAGGTATTCCAGTGCTTGTCATTCTTTGATTTTTCATGATTATAGATTAGGAAGCAAAAGAAAAAGACAAAATTATTTGTAAGCGCATATCAATTATCCTATGTACATATGTGTGGGTGGTAGTCGTATACTCGTATATAAAGAGATAAGTATAAAGGTTGACGAATTAATGTGATATAATTGGGTCAAAACTCACAAGAATGAATTGGTGTTTCTATATGTTATATTAAAATTCTTCTTAAAATGTTATCACGAGATGCATGTACTTGGAAGTTGGAACCCATAAATTTTATATGCTTAAAGTATCTTGAAATATTGAAGCAATATGGAATGAAATGATATTATTTTCATTTCAAAATTTATAATTTTTTTAATAATTTAATAGTTGGGGGAGGAGAATTTGAAATGTGTAAATTTATGCTGAAAACTCTAGGAAATGTTAATTGAATTAGAAGACTGAAAACTTTTATAATATTTATTCTAAATAATAATATTATTAATTAATTCTATTTAATAAAATATTTTCATTTGAGATATTAATTACGAATCAGTGGATCACATTGAGGATACCACTTATTTCTTTTTTATTTTATTTTTATAGGAACCACTTATTTCTTTTGGTCGGCTGAGTACATCTCTATTTTAAGTTTTTAACACTTGGTGTTGGGGTTGGGCTTTTTATTTATTTATTTATTGGGTTAATACTATATGTGTACAAAATTAACTTTTTGAAACACCATCTATTATTACTAATTGTTACTGAAGAAAAAAAAATAGTAGTAAGTTCAAATTATAACTAATAAAAACTTATCACATAAGATTTGTTACTAGAGTATTGTGAAAATTTTATGTAAGTAATACTTCTCGGCCTACAAAACACACTTGTCATGCATCTCAATCGATTAAATAGGACAAACACTTGCTAGTTGGTACGACTCTCTTGCTCTTCACATTAAAGGAATAAGGATACATACACAGCTAAGAGACCTGTGAATGTGAGAATAGTTGCCGAGTATATATGGTAAGCATCTTGTTCACTAATTTTCTTCGGTTGTCTGTTCTCCACAAATCGCGAAGTGTGCAGGTGTTAAAATGAAAAAGAAGTGGAACTTATTCTTGAAATAATTGTTTCTGTATTCTCCTGTCAACTTACAAGAACATTGGCGCGTTATGCGTGGCAATTTTTTGATAGAAGGGTTTGACTTGCGTCTAACATTTCAATGCATTAAACAAAACATGACACGAAACATAACATGTTATCTATCGATAACATATTCTTATTTATTGGTAAAACTAAGGTTCCTGTAGTCGCATAAAATGAATGGATTTTTAACTTGGGCAAATTACAATTTTTTGTTTCAGGGGATTTTGTAATCGGGATGATAAGTTAGAGTGAAAAAGAAAGAAAATAAATTTATCAATTTATAAACGTTGATCGTTCATCCGACACTCATGGTTCAAAATGGCCTTTTAAGCTTATTCCTTTAGTTTTCTGAAATTAATTACTACCATTTTTAAAATTATTTTCTTGAGATATAAATAAGCAGTTCCTGAAATGTTGGATTTTATTGAAAGACAGCTGGAACGAGCAATTTAAAATTTTAAAACTCCCTCACAAGGTACAAAAACTAAAGATAAAGATAATTAAAGCTGTAATTTAACAATTAAATTCAAATAAAGATAATTAAAGCTGTAATTTAACAAATAATCAAATGTAGGGCCAACATGAGGATATGCTCATGCTTAGTGTCATTTTATTGCTTTATCGATCATACTGTATTAGAATGGAACAATTATTTTAAAGTGTTTTAATTTCCACCATTCTTTTATTATTATTTTTCCTGATAAAACAATTAAATTTAAAATAAACGATTGGAAAGAAAGGTTTGTGGTCCGAGAAAATCTAGAGTTCAATTGAAACTCTTCTCTCACTTAGTGCTATGACTCTCTCTTTCTCTCTCTCTCAATTATAAGCTTGTGTCGGACACCTATAAAGAAACGGGAAAAACATCCTCTCTCAATGCTCTTATACAAGAAAAATGTTTTCTTTGATAGGAACAATTATGCAAAAAGAGCCATTAATCACCCTTAGATCTTACTATATGTAACATGGGCTTCCATCTATGCACAAAAAGAGCAAGTTATCATTTTCATGTTTTGTTTAACTCTATAAAACAAATACATTTGAGATCAATGTGTGCGGAAATGCAAATGTAAAACCCTTTCTGCCTTTGCAGCTCTTAGGAGCAATTAAGCTTGCATACAAAAAGCCCTACAACACTTGAAATGTCATCCACAGAGCCAAGAACAGGCCGAACACGAGCCGTGTGGCGTGTGCGCTTAGGCTCTACGTTACGGACCATACTAGCATGCACCATAGTTGGCTGCACCACTCTGTATAGCCCAGCCTCTGTCAAGCACTTTCTAAGATATCCAGCTTTTTCTTACGCGACAACAATCCTAATTGTGTCTGATGCGACACTAGGTGATGCTGTAAGAGGTTGTTGGCATGCCTTGTTTGCTACCATTCAGGCTTTGCTTCCATCCATGCTATGCCTGTGGGTGATTGGGCCAGCCAGGTTCACCAACGAGCTAGCAGCTTTGGCAGTGGCAACAAATGCATTTTTGGTTGCTTTGCCTGAGTCAACACACTTGATGTGTAAAAGGATTGCATTTGGGCAGGTTGTGATAGTGTATGTGGGTGCTGCCATTAATGGTGCAGAAGCTGGAGCTATCACACACCCAATTCATGTGGCATCAAGCACTGCCCTTGGAGTTTTGGCTTCTCTCCTGGCTATGTTGTTACCCTACCCGCACTTGGCCTTTCATGTGGTAATTAATTTGCTTTCTTTTACACTCTTGCACTTTAATGAGCACATGAAAAGTAATTATTGAGACTCAAGGTCTTACCTAGGTTTTTTTTTTTTTTTTTGAAAGTTTCAATCTATGACGGTCACTCATGATGATAGCTCTTTATCATAAGATCAAGACACTAATTAGTTTTTGGTATAAGTGGAGATTGAATCTCAGATCTCTTATTCAACTATCAAAATTTTTACCAATTAAACTAATTAGAATTGACTTAAGGTGTTCCCTAGTTAGACCTAATGAAATTGAACTTGAATGAAAAATAGGATATAAGTCATAGGAATAATACCCTATTTTGGTCCAATAAAGTTTTTACCCGAACCCCATCAAACTAACCAGTTTGTCAAGTCTATCCCTTTCAATCGGTCCGATGGTGAAGAAAAGGGAATTAATTATTTTCTACTTTGTAGAAGAGTTGGAGTTGAGTTTTGATGGCTTTACTTCTTTAGGTAAATTAGTTGTAATTTGGGTGTGCATCATCAGGTTGAATCAGACTTAACCAACTTCACCAGTTGGGTTAAGTTGGATTGGACTTAAATGTTTCATCACTTAAAAAAAATAAAAATTCATCAACTATTTAAGCCAATTGTTTTTCATTAAATTATTATAATTCATATAGTTTGCCTAAATTGCATTCCAAATTTCTAAATTAATTAAAACTAATTTTCAAAATATCAATATAAATCAAAATACACTATTGAAATAAGTGTAATAAAATAAACTTATATATATATATATATTTGTGTGCATGACAAGTTGAGTTAGGAGTTTTTTTGTCAACCCGTCGGACTCAACTCACAAAAAATTAAATCAAAATGTCATGTTCGATTGGGTCAGTTTCATTAGGTTGATGGGTTGAAAGTACACTCATAATTAAAACATTTAGCGGAGCCCATGAAGATTTAATACTTTCTCAATTAGGGTGACCTTTTCATATACCATGCACGTCAATACTTAATTAGAGAACTACTAGATGAAAGATCATTGGAATATCCTTTGACTTACTGGCATTTTTTGTATTTTCTGGTAATTTAAAAAAAAAAAAAAAAAAAAAAACCTGATTTGGACTTGAAATTGACAGTTAAAAGATCATTGGAATATCCTTTGACTTACTGGCATTTTTTGTATTTTCTGGTAATTTAAAAAAAAAAAAAAAAAAAAAAACCTGATTTGGACTTGAAATTGACAGTTAAACCAACCAGAGCAAATTAAGCGGGTCCTAACTACATAACTGGCTAATTTGGCACCAAAGTTAGAGTACCAAAAAAAAAAAAAAAAAAGAAAGAATCGCTTTTGCCTCTTATTCAACAATTTTATTTATTTATTTATTGCATTTACCCAAATAGAACAAACAAATATCTTTTTAGATTTGTCTTGAAGCATCAGTTTAATAACCATTCAAGTTGGCCATGACCATGGGGTTCTGATGCATTGTGCATTATTCATTCTCTGGCTGCATGCTGGCATAAGTGATTTTTTTTTTTGAAAATTTTTATTTATGAAGATTTTTGGTCTCCTTAAAGGCAGATCTTGGTCAGTATTATGCTTCCAATTTCCAAGTTTTAAAAAGAGAATAGAATAAAATGGATAGATTATATAATAATGGAATGAAATGAAAAAAAAAAAAAATGGTAAATTTTTCTATTATTTTTAGAGTTTATAAAACAAGGAATGAAAAATGGGAAAAAAAAAATTATAACTTTATAATTATTCCCTTCACTTTTTGCTTTTTTTTTCCCCTCTTAAAAAACGCCTTTTTATTTTTTAATTTTTTTTTAGAATATGAATAAAATTAAAATTACTTGTATAAAGGAAGAGTATTTCGGAATGTTTACAAGGAAATTAAGAGAATGAAATTCAATGAGCATTCTCTCGTATTCATTTAATTCATTCCAACTAAACTTCCAAACGAGTTAAGCTAAAAGAACAAGATAAGAGCATGAGAAAACCGAATCTTAGAACTTAGAAGGGCATTATACATTAAGAGATATATATTTTTAGCAAGTCTTGAAATTATGAAGGAGAGCATGAAGCATGTGAATGCATATATATATATATATATACACGAAACATTCCTTAAAAATTTCTTTCAATCTGTTCCTTTCTCTTCTCACAAACAAGCTTAGTTTTTTTTTTTTTTTTAATCCAACAAGCTTAGTTAAACTTAAAAGAACAAAGTAAGAGAACAAGGAAAAAAAAAAAAAAAAAAATCCTAGAAGGCATATTGTCCACTATCTAGACATATTTTAGGGCATCTAAAATAAAAAAGGAGAGCATGAAGAATATGATAAAGTGAGGGCTTGTGCCAATTCACAGGCTCTTTATATGCAATCGGTTACACTAATCATGAATGATGAATATGTTATGCTTGCTGGGATTGTGAAGATCTAAAATCCAACCCACCATGCAGAGAGGCGCCCAAGTTGGCTCTCATATATATATATATATATATATCTTTTTATTCTTCCTCCATTATTATAAGGTCATATGACTTCTACAATCTATTATGCTATGGGACTGCCTAGAGAGAAGTATATCCATGGCCATCTGGGCAATAGGGCAAGTTATGTGACCTTTTGTGAGTTCATATGTGGATTGTGAAAATGAAATACGGATACAAATTTTCTGTCTAAACTTTTTGTGTTCCACCATAGACTTCACCAATCATAACTAATGACTCTTACGTTTTGCAGTTACAAAAAACATGCCAATTATATGCTGAAAATGCTTTTGAGAGATTAAATTACTTCATCGATGCCATTTCTGCCCAAGACAACACAACTGCACGTGACCTGATTTCCCAAGCTATGTCCCTTTCCAAAGCAGGAGCCAAACTTCTTCAAAGTATCAAAAAAAATATGGTAAGCTAACATTCAGCTTAGTTTTTTTTTTTTTTTTAATCCAACAAGCTTAGTTAAACTTAAAAGAACAAAGTAAGAGAACAAGGAAAAAAAAAAAAAAAAAAATCCTAGAAGGCATATTGTCCACTATCTAGACATATTTTAGGGCATCTAAAATAAAAAAGGAGAGCATGAAGAATATGATAAAGTGAGGGCTTGTGCCAATTCACAGGCTCTTTATATGCAATCGGTTACACTAATCATGAATGATGAATATGTTATGCTTGCTGGGATTGTGAAGATCTAAAATCCAACCCACCATGCAGAGAGGCGCCCAAGTTGGCTCTCATATATATATATATATATATATATATCTTTTTATTCTTCCTCCATTATTATAAGGTCATATGACTTCTACAATCTATTATGCTATGGGACTGCCTAGAGAGAAGTATATCCATGGCCATCTGGGCAATAGGGCAAGTTATGTGACCTTTTGTGAGTTCATATGTGGATTGTGAAAATGAAATACGGATACAAATTTTCTGTCTAAACTTTTTGTGTTCCACCATAGACTTCACCAATCATAACTAATGACTCTTACGTTTTGCAGTTACAAAAAACATGCCAATTATATGCTGAAAATGCTTTTGAGAGATTAAATTACTTCATCGATGCCATTTCTGCCCAAGACAACACAACTGCACGTGACCTGATTTCCCAAGCTATGTCCCTTTCCAAAGCAGGAGCCAAACTTCTTCAAAGTATCAAAAAAAATATGGTAAGCTAACATTCACATATATATCATTGCTCAGCTGAGCTTAGCTAATCCAATAAGCTGAAGTCATTGTCAAGAGTCTTATAACTCAACTTGCACTTTTTAGTGTTTTGAATGAAAACATTCAGGACTCAAATTCTCCCTCCCCTTGCTATCAAATTAACTGAAGTCAATAAATTCTTTGTGAGCAGGACGTCATGCAGTGGGAAAGACCTCAGACGAAATTCTTAAAAACCCGTTACATTAACCTTGGAGAAAAATTGCAACACATGGAATTACCAATAAGAGGGATGGAAATGGCCTTAAATTGTAGCACAGCTTCCTGTACTGGCAGCATGATGGATGAAGAGCTCAGAGAAGTTTTGGGAAGTTTGAAAGTACAAATAGGCCAAAAATTTGAGCGAGCTAAGTGCTCTATGCGCTTCGATGCAACAATAACTCTTTCAGAGACAAAGGAACAATTTTTAGACATGTACCTTTGGAAGTTCCGAAACATATCCGTAACCCAAGAAAATTTGCCAGCATTCTTCTTCTTGTACTCTCTAGAACTGCTCTTGGATGACTTACCAATTGCTCAAGTCCCTAAGTGCGCTTTGGAATACACTCAGAATATTGACACTGAAGAATATATTGATTCACAAAATCAAGCAATGGGTAGCTTCAATAGGACCTGGAGGACTCTTGACATATTTCCTACAAGCCAGAGTTTGGTTTTTGCTTTTAAGTGTTCACTTTCTCTAGGTCTAGCTGTGCTATTCGGTTTGATGTACAACAAGGAAAATGGATATTGGTCGGGACTCACGATTGCCATCAGTTTTGTAACAGGACGACAAGCCACGTTTACGGTTGCAAATGCTCGAGCACAAGGCACAGCAATGGGATCGGTCTATGGAATCCTATGTTGCTATATTTTCCAAAGATTTGAGGATTTAAGGTTCTTAGCAATGCTACCTTTAATTATTTTCGCCAATTTTCTAATGCATAGCAGAATGTATGGCCAAGCTGGTGGAATTTCAGCAGTTATAGGGGCATTATTAATCTTGGGTAGGACAAATTATACCAGTCCAAGTGAGTTTGCAATTGCTAGAATTTCAGAGGCATGCATTGGATTAATTTGTTTCCTCATAGTAGAGATTCTTTTGAATCCTGCAAGAGCAGCAACTCTGGCCAAAACTGAACTTTCAAGGACCTTGGGGGCACTTCAAGATTGGATCAACAGCATAGTTCTTTGTTCTAACCAGAAGAACATGCCAGCTTCCACTTTGCAGGCATTGAGAGAAAAGCAGAACAAACTGAAAACTCATTTCAATGATTTGGAAAAGTTCATTTCAGAGGCAGGTTTGGAGCCTAATTTCTGGTTCTTGCCTTTTCATGGTCCTTGCTATGGTAAGCTTCTAGAATCTTTGTCAAAGATGTTGGACCTTACAAGTTTCGTGACTTATAAAATAGAGTTCCTCTCACAAGTATCAAAAAGATTTGCACTTGATTTTAATGAACTCAAAGAACACATGAATGATGATCTAGAGTTATTCAAGGAAAGAGTTGGCTCTTCATTGAAACAACTTGAAAAGGCGACTTCAGTCAAGTCTCTTGCAGCATTGGAGAAAGAGTTGCAAAAGACAGTCATGTCTCAAGACATTCAGTTGGGAAATTCACCAAATGTAAATGCGTTCCGGCTCTTTGGTATAGATGAAGAAGAGGTTGAAAACATTATGAGTTCTTTTCTTCGACACTTGAATGAAGAAGCTGACAAGATTTATGCAAAGGCAATTGAGGAGAAGCTTAAGAGCCAAATAGTTCTATGTTTGACTGGCCTGAGCTTCTGCATTGGTTGTTTGATAAGAGAAACGATGGAAATCGAGAAAGAAGTAAAAGAACTAGTCAAATGGGAAAATCCCACAAACCATGTAAATTTGAATGAAATTTCCTGTAAAGTTAATGCTTTGCATGCATGATATATTATATATTGATAGAACCACCACCGCGGGCAACTCTTTGAGTGGGTTTGCTATGCCTATGACTACAATCATGAAGCCGCTTGTATGAGATGAGGGCTGCAACATATCTTCTAACTTGGCCAACTGTTAGCTTATACATAATTGTTCTATCCTTCAATCATTCATGGATAAGGTACCCTATTCAGCCCAAATACAAACCCATTATTCTAGGACCACAACATTTACCACACATTTTCTCATGACTACCCTATATGACAAACTGACTGATTGTCTATTTTTTGATAAATAAATATCAAATTTCTTGTGGCTTCGTTTGAGAGTTCATAAAGGAATGGAATAGAATGATTATAAGAGAATGGAAAAAATATAATGTATTAAGTAAAGGAAAAGAATGGAATGAAATAAAATTAAGTAACCTTGATTGGATGTTTGAAAAAAAAAATGAAAAAAAAAAAATGGAATGTAAGTAATCTTCTTTGAGAGTAACATGGAGGGAATGGAATGAAATCATTTTATGACAATATTACCATTAAACCTCTATTTTAAAATAAAAGGTTGAATATATAGGGGTATTTTGGGAGTTTTAATAAAAAAAATCATTAAACCTAATTTCATTCTCATTCTTCCTAATTTCATTCCCTCTTCCCAAACAAGGCCTTAAGCTACATTTGGGAGTTCATAAGGGAATGAAATAGAATGATCATAAGGGAATGGAAATGAATGTAATGGAATGAAATGTATTTAAGTAAGAGAAATGAATGGAAAAAAATGGAATGAAATGAAATTAAATAACCTTGATTGGATATTTTAAAATAAAGGAATGAAAATCAATGGAATGTAAGTAATCTTGTTTGATAGCAACATAGAGGAAATGGAATGAAATTATTTTATGACAATATTACTATTAAACCCATATTTTAAAATAAAAGGTTGAATATATAGGAGTATTTTGGAAGTTTTAGTAAAAAAATCATTAAATATAATTGAGAGAAATGAAAATTTGAGGCTTTAAGGAAATAGAGAGGAATAAGTGTTTCCTCCTATCCATTCTATTCTCTCTCACTTAAACTTCCAAATAAGGGAATGAGTTTTAAATTCCCTCTATTAAAACTCTTAAACAAAAGAAGTGAAGAATATTTTAAAATTATTTTTTTCATTCATTTTCATTCCATTTTATTCCTTCCTCCCAAACGAGGCCTTAGTCTAATGTGGGGAACTATTATATCACACAGGCCTAATCAAATTAATCAGCCACAATAAACTATGACAGGTGCCCTTGTCCCGAATAACTTTCTTTTACAAAGGCTTGTTCTCTTTGGGAGAAGGGATTTCCTCTCTCTACAGGTGACTTTAAGACCATGAATTTTTTGTTCTTTACCTAAAGGTAAGGTCAAAAAATATATTCCTAGATTGGACGAGAAGGAAGGAAATGAGTTGTTTCTTTCGGTCTACTTTCATGACTTGTATAGTTAAAATTTCAATGTTATTCCCGAATTCTATGACTCCAATTATCCCAGCCCTAGCTTAATGCATACAGCCTGTTATAACAACTGTAGCCTTTTTACTTCGTTACCTTTTTGTTTTCATTTGAAATAACTTTTTTGACAGATCGCAGACATAGAGTCCTCTTAGAATCTTTGTCGTCACCCCATAAGATTAGTACGACGTAACAGTCTTTAGAACATTTGTAGCAATTGAGCTAAATAGCTATGTAACTATTTTAGTTCTACCAAAACACCAAAAACAGTCATATTGCAGTGGAGCTAAACTTATTTTTTTTAGTTTCATTGCTATAGATGTGCACTATAACTAAGAGCTAAAAATAGTAATAATTTTTTATTCCTCCAACCAGATTAAAATATTATTTTTTTCTTTCTTTTTTTGATTTTTCTTTTCTTCTCAGAACTCTCACAATCTCTCAACTTTCAAACCTCCCACGCCGTTGCCCCCCTGACCCACGCCGCCACAGATCTAGTTCTGACCACGGCAACCCCCACCACCACCACCACCACATCAATCACAAATCCAACCATGCCCACACTCATCAAACCCACCACTACCAATATCAATCGCCACCTCCACCACCACGACGGCAACCCCCATCACCACCACCACAACCACATTAGTTACAAATCCAACCACACCCACACTCATCAAACCCACCACTACTAGGAAAAAAAAAAAAAAAAAGCAAACATCAACAAAACCCATGGCCAAAATCCATCACTGAGAAAGTCACAACCCATGAACCATAACCCCCTGTTTCGTCTCACCCATTTTGGCCATTCTGGACAAAAAAATGTATTTCGGTCCGAAATGGTTTCTTCTGCAATTTTTTCATTGAAACTGAAGCTTGGTTGGACAGATTGTCATTTTATGGAAGAAATAAAGAGATAACAGTTGAATAAATGGAGAAGGAGATGAGGAGAAAAAGTAACAAAAATATAAAACAATAAAAAATAAGAAATGGTTTAAAGTTAAAAGGTATGGCCGAGGGTGGAGGAGATAAGAGGAGTACATGTGTGGAGGAGAAAAACAAAGAGGAAAAAAAAAAAAAAAAGGAGAAGAAAGAAACGTGTATTTGGATGAAACCAAATAAGATAATGGGAAAAATAAAATAAAGAATAATAAGAAATTAAAATTAAGAAATGTTACCATAATATTTTTGCAATAAATTTTAAGTAGTAGGTTATTACTATATAATATTGGTGAATTTTTTTTTTTTTTTGATAGTGACGAAAGCGATGGCGGTGGTGGTAGTAACAGTGGTGGTGGCAGTGGCTGTGATTGTTGTTTATTGTAGAGAATATATTATTCTATCATGTGGCGGCGGTGATGGAAGAGGCAGAAGAGTTAGCGGTGGAAGAGTCGATGGAGGCGGTGGTGGCATTGGCGGCGAAAGAGTCGGCAATGGTGGCATTGGTGTTGGCAGTGGAAGAGTCAGTGGCGGCGGTAGTGGACGTGGTAATGGCAGCGGTAGCGATTGTGGTGGCGGTGGAAGAGTCAGTGGCGGCAGCGGTAGTGGCGGCGGTAGTGGCAGCAATAGCAGTTGCGAGTGGTTGTGATTATTATTTATTGTAGTAGATATATTATTTTATTGTGATATTTATATTATTTTATTGTGTTAAAAGATAAAATAAATCCACTGCTGTAGCATGCGAGTAAGTAAAATAGATAAAGTAACTTTTTGTGGTGCCAAATAGCTTAATTTTTAACACCACTACTATGGATACTCTTATATCTTAAGATTTGAAATATTTATTATGAACAGTAAAGTGAACCCATTTAAAATAAAGAAGATTCTTTTCCAAAATTAGAGGTTAGCATTGTACAGGGGATAAGGTTCAACTTTTAATGTTCTTTTTATGTTTTGTTGCCCAAGCAGTGTACTATTTGCAAAAAAAAGAGGTAGAACTGATTCGTCCTACAAGTTCTTTGGAATTTTCCTGGAGGCTAGACTCCATAATTGAATAATAGGCATCACAAGTCACGCCGTCAAAAAAGCATTCTAATTCATTGATGATTGATGATAATAGGATTCGAGGTGGAATAGTTTGATCTGCGGATTCCACTAAGTTTACCCATCTCACTCATTTAGAGTTTTTATTAACTCTTACAATTGAGAAATTATAAGACTTACGTGGTGGATAAATGATATAGTCTACTATTCTACTAAAACACTACTATTTGTTTAAAATTGTTAGTTAGAAAATTTTAGTTTACTCATCTCACTTATTTAGAGTGTTTGTTAACTCTTACAATTAAGAAATTATAAGATTCACATGGTGGACAAGTGATGTAGTCCACCATTCCACTAAAAAACTGCCACTTGTTTAAAATTGCTAATTAGAAAAAAATTTTAAACAAAAATTAATTACTGACTTAATAATTTTAAATAAGTAGAAATTTTTTAGTGAAATGGTGAACAAATAACGTGATCTACCAGAAGACCCTATAATTTCTCAATCCAATTTTTGAAATCACAGTCTAAAACATGAACAAACATTCCCCCGTAATGGTGGCATTTTGGGTAAAGCACAAATATAAAGGCCAATTACCGACCGTCCGTATGAGGACACAAGTATTAACTATTAACACTGAATTTTATTTTATTTTATTTTTTAAGGATCAATTCAGCATGACTTTATTCAATGGCTAATAAATTCGACTCAGTAAAGCAATAAATATTCGGTGGAATAGACTCCATCTAAATTAATAATGGAGAATAATGCATACTTAATTTTTATAATATGCTAACTGATCTATCAAATAAAATGTATAATTCATACGCTTTGAACTGCCAATCTAGCGCTTCATTGGCCATTTTATACTATCTGACTATTATGTATATAAATCGTTAATAACTTAATTAACTTTAAGGTTCCACTTTTTGAATGAATTCTTAAGGTTTTAGTCCAATAATTGTACTGATTTTTTTTATTTTTTTTTATACAAGGTAGAAATTTTACTCTAACTTAATCTAAGTGTATATGTGTGTGAAGTTTTCTTCTGGAGACTTGAGCTCCGGTCCTTACTCTCCACACCTTACAAGCACTTATACTTGTAAACTACTGCCCCAAGGATGAGTGTGGCAATTGTAATGCTAATAATACATTTCTATACCCCATTAAAAATAATACATAAATATTAATTAAATACAAGTAGAACTCGTATGCTCCATCCTCCAATCTTGCCTTGTCCTTCCAAGAATTTTGACAGGGAATATTTATGCTAGAACTGTCTGACAACTAGACTTGTCTGGCATGTGCTACTCATGACAAAATTTGCTTTTACCCTTTTCTCCCAAACTAAGCAGTGTTTTGCCTCATTTCCTAAACTAATTAGGAAAATACCCATATTTTGAAACTCCATTTAAGATAAATCGAGTTAGACCCTATAGTGCATTTTTAAGGAGCCTATAATGACGTTTTAAAGACCTATAGTGGCGTTTTGGACCTCGATCTCCATGAAATCGAGTTATAGGTAAAAAAAATAAAAAATAAAAAATAGAAATTGCCTATAACTCGATTTTATGGAGGTCGAGTTACAAAACGCCACTATAGATCCTTAAAATATCACTATAGGCTCCTTAAAAAGTCGTTATAGGGCTCCATACTTTTTTTTTTTTTTTTTAAACTCGATTTATCACAAATCGAGTTACAAAAGATAAGCATTTTCCTAATTAGTTTGAAAAAAGGGCGAAACACTGTTTAGTTTGGGAGAAAAGGGCATTTGCCCATTTTGTCCGTGCTACTCATCTAACATGTTTGACTGAGTAGCTAGCTAAACCATTGCAAGCTCAGTCCACTGATGTGAGTCATCCAACCATATTCATTCGTTTGACACCCATACAGACGGACAAATGAGGGCACTTAACTCCTTAAAGTGATACATGAACTCCATTCTATACTTACCCACATACAAGAATTATTGCACACTATGCAAAAGATCTTCCTATAGATTCATATGCACTAAGCATGGGAAGTTGAACTTGAAGATCTTGGTGTCATTAACTCCACTCCTTCCATTATGCTCCCTACAAGGGAAGTGCCTAAATTTTTGGGAATGTGGTCAGCCCTAGACCACTATATAGGCACCATGCTTCCTCCATTCCAAGTTACATTCATAATTTCTTGACTTTCACACTTATAGAGTTCTTGGAGATTATTGTCAGTTTCTAACTTAATTAAGGGTGTCCACTAGTCGATCCGAGTTGGGTTTATGCCCAACCCGTACTTGACCTAACCATTTCAGATGGAGAAGATCAAAACTTACAGCCAATAATGAAGGAGCTTCAGATTGAGTCTCATTGGGTGTCAAATGGGTGTTGACCGAAGTAAGGTTTGTGGCAGCGGTTGAGATGTCAAATCTGGTTGAGATCTCCTTAAATCGGTGAAGAAAGAGTTAAAACTTACTGAATTTTTTATCCAAATTTCGAGATTTGTCAAGAAGAAAGAACCAGTCGTCAACGGGTTGGGTTCGTTGGTTTTGTTGGTGTCTTAGATGGCCAAGCCGCAACTCAGACTGATCTCTTCGGTTCCTTGCAGCAATGACCTGCCGTCGACCTAACCATCGCTTGGACTAAATAGTTTTTGGGTTAGATGGCATTAGATCATGCAAATTTGTCGGGTATAGACAAGTGGTGAATAGCCTGAGACTTAACCATTATAGGGTTTTTGACAGGCACCACGCTAAGCGTTTCATTTTTCAAGTCTTCTTATAAGTTAAGACGATAGGTTAACGATTTTGTGTATCATCAAATTTGATGCTTTGTTATGTGTTATCCAATCACTTATCAAACACGAGGAGAAACTTGATACGCAAGGGTCACTCCACTTTTAATTTACTCCGCCAAGTCGCAATCGTACGTCTACCTGCCATATATAGTGGCTTGCATGGCAGCACCTCCAACATACTAGAATAACTTTGAAAAATCCAGTTACTAGCTCGGATTATATTCCTTCTATAGATACTATATTTAATTTCAATTTTCCATGAAACTATTAATTACTGTTAACTTTCTGGCAGGGTTTCTTTCTCCCATAAAAGACCAATACGTCATTTCTCTACTACAAAACCCTTTTCCCAGCTCTGGACACCACACGATTGTTGCCACCCATTTATACTCAATGAACCCAACCCATTTACTGTGGCGCGTGCGTCTTTGCTCAGCGTTAAGGACCATTCTAGCTTGCTCCATAGTTGGCTGCACCACCCTCTATGGTCCAGAAACTCTCCAACGCTTACTAGCATATCCAGCTTTCTCTTATTTGACAACTATCTTAATCGTATCAGACGCGACACTTGGTGACACCCTAAGAAGTTTTTGGCATGCTATCTATGCTACAATTCAGGTTACGATTCTTTCTATACCAAGCTTATGGCTAGTTGGTCCTGCTCGGTTCACTAATAGCTTAGCAGCAGTGGGAGTGACTCTTTGTACGTTTGTGGTGGCGTTGCCGGAGTCTACACACTTGATGTCTAAACGAATTGCGTTTGGACAGATTGTGATTGTGTATGTTGGGGTTGTGATTCATGGTGCACAAACTGGAATCATTAAGCTCCTAATTCATATGGCATCAAGTACGGCCCTTGGAGTTGTTGCTTCTGTCCTAGCTATGTTCTTTCCATATCCTCGGCTAGCCTATAACGAGGTAACTGGTATAAGCTTTATTACTTTCTGGATTTAGTTTAGTTCTGCATCGTTCAGTCTCCCTCACTTTATAAAATTTTACTTAGATTTAGGATTGGTTCAATTCCATAGTTGAAATGGGTGCATGAAACTTGAAGCTTGGAAGTATAACATGACCTTAAAGAAATTTTTCTATGATCTACAACAACATGGGTGGGGAAAAATCTATAAAGTGACAATGTAATAAATAAGTTATGTGTTAAGAATATAACATAACCTTAACTCCATATATTCACACCTAAAAATGGCGAAAAGGCTAGCAACTTTATAAACCTTCAAATTAATTTGTAAGATTTTATAGAACTTTTTAATAATTCAAATAAAATATTAAACATAGTAGTAATTTTTATTAAAATATTAAAGTTAATTTCTTATGAACCGACAGAACCTAACTTTAGTCATAGCTTGTATAAATCAGAATTATATTTGCTTCTCAATTTTCCGCGGCTCTTTATTCTGAAGGCATCTTCAATTTTCTAAAGTACGCATGCATACTTGAAGGCTTAATTTCCAAAGTACCACGTCTCGATGTCTGCCACTCCAACTGGAAGGAGATAGAGAGAGAATTTTCTTGACTCGTTCAGCTTCAAACTTGCTGGGGAAGGAATTAATGCGATTCATGTTTCATTAGGTATAGTTTAGCATAATTGTTCCAAGTTGACTCCATATAGTATTTTCGATTTTGTTCCTATGTCCACCTTTTTGGTCATGGGTCAGGACTCTCTTGAACTCAACAAGCCACAGGGCTAGCCAGAGACCAGAGTGGTGTCCTGTGCAAGCTATTTGGCATCCTCTGGAGCGTGCTTTTTTTTTTTTCCCCTCCAATCTAGGACAGTAAGCTCTATGGAAGCCTCATAGGTAGACATATATCTAACCCATCCTTATAGCTATACACCACCAAATATGCTCAACAAGTTGATAAACAGAATCCTGAACCCTATTTGCGTAAAGAAATCCTCTTTCTTTTTCTTTTCTTTTTTTGCTGATATGAACCTAAGATTGCCAACCAAATCTCATTTAATTTGCTTATATATATATATATATATATATATGATTGTGTTCAAGTTAAACTTAGTATCACTTTAAACAAAATGTTATACCGCCCAATTACTTGTTATTTATATATATATATATATACACTTCAAATAACTTACTCACTACAATCTACTGACACGCCTAACAATTACAACATCAAAGTACTCCTACCTTGTCAAAGACAGCCCATTACAACATTATTATGAGATTTTATTAATTTGTCCAGTGGTACTAACATTAGATGTTTAACATTAGATTCCTTCACTTACACCTCCAATTTTCCCCCCTATACTAGCGAGGATTTATACTAATGAGTGCCGGACATGATTTGGCTCATTAAAGCATTCACATTAATCCGGATATAATAGGAAAAATGTGTAAAATTTACATAATTTTGCCTAAAAATGACCCATATCAATTTGTGTAAATTTACAAATTTGTTATAATAACTATATAAATTTACACTGACACCATTTATTTTGCATTTAGTTGTTTATTCTTTTTTTATGTATATTGAGAATGAAAGAAGAGAGTGAATAGTGGTCGTTGTGTGTGCAGAAAGAGAATCAAATTAAAAAAAAAATTTAAAAATTGATATTTGAATGAAACATAGTATAAAATAGATAATTTGATGTAAGGTATTTTGAAAAATAAGTTTGTAAAATGAAAAAAGTAAATTCTTATGCTAAAATAGATAAAAAAAAAAAAAAAAAAATTGGACGAACGGATGCAAATGCACGCTCTTTATAGATGGTAATAAGTTGACAAGGGGTTCTATATTACAGGTGAGGAAAACGTGTCAGTTATATGCCGAAACTGCTTCAAAAAGATTATATCTCTTAGCGGAGGCCTTCTCGGCTCAAGATAACTCAAGTGCACTCGAGTTAGTCTCCCAAGTAAAGTCCCTTTCTAAAGCAGGAGCCAAGTTTATTGAAAGCATCAAATATAATCTGGTAAGCAAATATTCACGTACTGTGTTTGAAATATAAGGAGTTGTTCTACTAATGCATGTTATTGCTTATTATTGGTAGCTGAGCTTTCCTAGCTTCTTTTCTGCTTAGGAGCTTTCGGTAGTTCAAAACTTCAAATAGCTAATGTCATTTCTTTGCTAACAGGACGGCCTGCTGTGGGAGAGACCTCAGTTGCGTTTTGTAACAGCCAATTCCATGGACCTTGGAGAAAAATTGAGAGAAATGGAAATACCAATAAGAGGGATGGAAATTGCAGTAACTTCTTGCCATTCCTTCCCTATCGGCATGGTAGATGAGGAGCTCAGAAATGTCTTACAAGGTTTAAAAGAACAAATAGGCTTAAACCTAGAGCAAGCCAAGTGGTCTGTGTGTTTTGGTGCGACAACAGCTCCAGAAAGAACAGGAAAATTTTCAGATAAATTCAAGCAGAACCTTAAGGCCACTTTGGTAACCCCTGAAGATTTTCCAGTTTCATTCTTCTTCTATTGCATAGAACTCCTATATAACTTACTCATTGCTCAAAATCCTAATTGCATTATAGAAATTGACTCTATGGAGTCATCAAGTTATTCAGAAAAACAAGCGAAGTGTCCCTTCCAAAAGACCTGGAACATTCTGAAATTAAGACCAACTAGCCAGCAAGTGGTTTTTGCATTCAAGTGCTCAGTTTCTTTGGGTCTCGCTGTGTTATTTGGTTTGATATATAACAAAGAAAATGCATACTGGTCAGGTCTCACAATTGCCATTAGTTTTGTAACAAGACGACAGGCAACATTTGCGGTTGCTAATGCTCGGGCCCAAGGGACTGCAATGGGATCTGTGTATGGAGTCCTGTGTTGCTTTATATTCCATAAGCATGTGGTTTTACGGCTTTTACCTCTTCTTCCTTGGATTATTTTTGGCAGTTTACTAAGACATAGCCAGATGTATGGTCAAGCTGGTGGAGTTTCAGCAAATGTAGGAGCATTATTAATCTTGGGTAGGAAAGATTATGGCCCTCCTAGCGAGTTTGCAATTGCCAGAATCGCTGAGGCTACAATCGGGTTAATTTGTTTCATCACAGTGGAATTGCTTGTGAACCCGGTTCGAGCAGCAACTCTGGCCAAAACTAAACTGTCCACATGCTTAGGTGCACTTCAAGAATGCTTCAAAGACATAGTTTTTGCTAAACAGAACATTCGCTCTTCAAATTTTCCCACATTGAGCGAAAGGCATAACAAGCTACGATCCCAAGTCAAGGAATTAGAAAAGTTGATTGCAGAAGCAAAGTTGGAACCAAATTTCTGGTTCTTGTCATTCCATGGTGCTTGTTACAATAACCTCCTAGGATCTTTATCAAAAATGGTAGATCTATTACTCATTGCAACTCATACAATTGAATTTCTCTCACGAGAATCACTGAGAGTTGGAGTTCCTTTGGAAGAGTTCCAAGAACATATCAATGATGTTTTAGAGCATTTCAAGAAAGAAGTTGGCTCTACATTGAAATGCTTGGAAGAGGTGACTTCAATCAAGTCTCTAGCAGTACTTGAAAAAGAGTTGCAAAAGAAAAACATATCGCAGCCCCTCTTTTCAACAAATGTGAATGCAATCAGGGTTCCAAGTTCAGAAGAAGAGGTTGAGAACATTGCAGCCTCTTTTTTCCAACATTCAAGAAGAGTGGCTGACAAAATTTATACCAGTGATGGTGAGGACAAGCTTAAAAATGAAACAATTCTTTGTCTAGGTGGGCTGGGGTTCAGCATCAATACTTTGATGAAAGAAACAATGAAGATCAAGAATGAAGTAAAAGAACTAGTCATATGGGAAAATCCTTCAAGCCACATAGATTTGTATGAAATTTCTTGTAAAGTTAAAGCCCTGCATACATAATATACTGGCACTACAAACACCTAGTTACATTCAGAAGTGTGCTTGCTTTTCATAAATCCAGCAGCAGCAGCACCACCACAACCTAGTAACACTAGTGGGTGCCTGAAAGAAAAGAGAGATAGAAAACCTAAACTCTTGGCTAACCATTAATAGATTTCACGAGTCCCACATGGAAAGGCTGTCAGGTTACAACATGCATCTCTAGGCATCCAACCAAATCACAAACCACAAAACCACAAATGCTTTACCTCTCCTCGACACCTCATGTGATTTGGTTAGATTAAGGTCTCAACCAGAAAGCCTAATCCATGATGCAAGAATAAGAAAACCCACACTTATTTCCATCCTATTTGCAATTGGACAAGAGTAGAAATGGGACCTCAAATCTACAAGGCTAAGAGTGCCAACCGCCAACACTAGAATTTGATACTTGACAATTTCATGGACATTCATAGAACCACACCGCCACCACGATCCCTAACAGCATCACTAAAATTAAAATACAGCCAAACAAAATGTGCATGCAAAGCAAGAATCTATTACTGGATGGATTAAGTTTTCACGAAAATAAAGCAGTAAAGCGACATTCAATGTAGCAAAGCGAAAAATTTGGTTACATCAAGTTTCGCCCATTTTGTGAAGCGGCTCAAGGTCTACAAAACTAGAACAACACATCTCTATTGCAAACACATCAGAAAAAAAAAAAGACAGAAAACCTTAGTTAGTTGCCTTCATATTTCGGGTCAGCCACCACGTAATGATATGCTATCACCAGTACGAAAATGAACACTCCAAGGAAATTGGCAAAGAAGCCGAGGTCCTGATCGTCGATCATCTGTAACACAACACAACACGCAAATACAGCAACTTAGCACCATTAATTTACCCCCCAACACATCACAATATCGTTTTCTCATTCTTGCTTAGATCGATTAGGGAAAATTGACTCATGGCTACAAGTTACCCAATTAATCACGCATCCAAGCAGAGATCAAGGGCTTGAATTGAAATGGAGAACAAATTAAACTGTGATTTTTTTTTTTTTTTTGAATTAGGTAGATCAGATTTACCATTTACGAATTACCAATTTCAGCTCCAGATCAAAAATTTTACCCCAAATACCAATTTGACTCCCATAAATTGTAAAAGAAAGAAAAGAGGGATCGAAAAACGAACAATGAGATCGAAATATTGAGATCAAACAAAACAGAGTAAACACGAAATGATGAATTGGCGAAATTAAAGAGAAAAAGAGGTGAAGAAGCTTACGATGTGAGGCTGGGATTTGTTACAACGATCTGGTTGACGACGACGAAGACGCAGAAGTGATGAGAGCTCTCTTTCTCTTTGTATTTTGTATCTGGAGACTACGGTAACGGAATCACTATATGTATTGGAACGGGCTATCTTAAAAAACAGTCAAAAAATGAGTATTTAAATTGGGCTAATTTGAAGAGGATTGTGATGTGCAGTATGGGCAGGCCCAATTGGGCCCAGTTTTACAGAAACACTAACTTTAAAAAATGAAGAAAAAGGAAAGTTAAAATGTGGCTGCTGGGATTCGAGCCCAGGTCTCCACGGCCACAACGTGGAATTCTTACCACTAAACTACAGCCACTGGGTGGTGGACATTAGTCGAATTAGTATTAAAATAAGTATGAAAAAAAAATTTACTTGGGCATATCTCTGTGTGTGTATCAGTTCGGTTTGATAGTTTGAAAATGTGAAAAAATGCAGCAAAAGTGATGTTTTAAAAAACTGTATATAAAAAGCTAAAAACTTAAAACTAATGTCAAACTCACCTTTAATATCAAAACAACAGATAGCAAGGGGTTAAGTGTTATTGAGTTTTTTTTTTTTTTTTTTAAATTATTTTTTTTCTGTGGTAAAAACTAAATGTGTTATAGAGTTATAAATTTGAGAGGTTGATCATTCATTTCGATAGTTTACAGGGCAAAGTGTAAAATGAGGTTAGTTTTAAAGTGAAAAAATATAATTTCTTCTAATAAAAACTCAACATTCTTTACCAAATTTCAAGAATCTTCCCAAGTTTGGGCTTTTTGAGCTATGGCAATGGCATATGCAGCTCTATTAGAAACCTTTGGAGTAGTTCGAAATTTTAATTTCTAAAATTCCTAATTTTCTTTTTTATATCACGAGAAAAATGCCCTCACATTTTTTGGACTTTTGGGTAGTTACATTTACACCCCTTAAAATTTTATTTTACCCAATTTACTACATAAACTTTGTTATTGTAGCAAATAGACTTCTTAACTTTTTCTTTCGCCAACAACATAAAAGTTTAATTAGAGGTCTATTTGTTACATTACCAAAAATTACATACTAAATTGGCTAAAATTAAAGTTCACAAAGTGTAAATGCAACTACTCCAAAGTTTAAGAAGTGTCACAATATTTTATCCTTATTTATACTATTATTTAAGGGGGTTTTCCTATTCGAAATCCTCAATTTTGATGCCCAAAATATCTTTAAGTTTATTAGTTTGTAAAACTTAAATGGTAGGGTTAGACATGTTAAAAAAAAAAAACCACATTCAAACCCACATTCAAATGTTTCTCAAAAAAAAAAAAAAAAACCACATTCAAATTTTCCCTAAAAAAAAAAAACCCACGTTCAAATTTATCCAAAAAAAAAATCTTTCAAATCTATGACAAAAGTTCCAGATAACTACTACTAAAACAACTAAAAGTTAAAAACAAATCCAAAAAATTTCAAATACCACGTCAAAACCCAACCCATATTCAGATTCTTAAAAAAAAAATTAAAAAACTATGTTATCTTTGACAAGAGTTTCAGATAATTACTGCTAAAATAACTGAAGGAAGTTTTGGATAATTACTCTACTAAAAAAACTGAACTTAAAGCCTCCCATGAAGGAGGTGAAGCTTCAATTGCTGTAAGTCATAGCACAAGAATCCTCTATATGATTTTTGACTTGAATGGATATACTTTGTTGCATTAATCACAGGTAGGCATTAATAAGTGTTTCTTCAACGGGAGGGTGTTAATCAGTGTTCTTTGTTATTAGTAGTTTAGCACCAGTGCCACTTGGATGTAATTTTAGATGTTGAAATCTGTAGTGATAAATTCTTTATTTTTTTCTTTTAAACAAAATGAAATAAATGGTGTTGAAACCATATTTACAAATCTATTAAGTTTTTGTATATATCAAATTTTTATTATAATTTTTAACCATGATGTATTATAACTTTCATTTATATTTTTTTGATATTCCCAATTAGTTTATATAGAGATGTTTAATTAGAAAGGGACTGCCTTTCACTATAATTTGTGTATAAAACCAACCTTATTTAAGGTAAAGTTGCAAGAACAAAAGCTTCATAGACATTGGCTTCAGAAATAATTTTCTTAACTCTCTTAAGCTTAAGCTTCTATTTTGGTATGGATTTTGTGGGACTAGGTGGGGATTTGACAATGATTCAAGTGCATGTGTTGGATTCAACTCAATGGACTCCTCCGCATCCTATGTGGTTTAAGATCATTGAAGGTTCTCCCGTAGAGTTGCTCTGCAATTCAAAGCATTGTGGAATGTGGACACTTCATTATAGGCTGCATATTATGTTGCTCAGTTTGCTATTGGTGTTGGCATCTTTGAAACAAATGTGTTGCCTGCTGTTCAAGCTTTGAAGTTCTGTAATAACAAATTATAGATTAATATACATTTTGTTTCTTCATTGCTTTCTTCCACCCAAATTAATAGTGTTGCATAATGTTAGCAAAGTAGGCTGTTTTTATTAACGATGATTGTAATTGGTTGGAAGATTCGTTTGCTCAATTTATGCAAGCTGTCATTTCTGATGTACCAATGTAATTTTCATCCTTAATTAAATAGTTTTTTTATTATTATAAATACTTGGCAAACACAGTAATCTAAGATAATCTCAATCAAAAGGATGTAAAGAGTCCAAAATTGCTTGATGACATTATCATAGTTACACACTTACACTATGTAATCAATTCGGTACAAATTCTGGATTTGGAATTATTCATCATCACCAATTATTTATGGTTTGGAAATTTGGTTAAATTAATGGATAATTTATGCTTCCAAATTTTACTCTTATCCAATGGTCTAAATGCAAAGCAATCACTTGGTTAAACAAGACCACAAATTCATGTGAAATGTTATTTTGTAGTCGTGGACTTTTGTAGAATTGGACCCTTTTAGGTGGGTAAGCTTTACATAAGGATTTTACATGTTGAATTGGATGGAAAAATGTTTACGTGTGACTGTAGGTTCAGGTGTGTTCATTTTTCTATACAAGATTTAATCATGCTCGGATCCATCTATTTCAATAATTGGCAAACACATAAATCTCAAATTGCATTAAATAAAAAGCTTTGACATTCAAAATAAAAATTAAAAAAAAGCCTCTTAACTAAAAAATTTTGGATTACTAGCCTTTGAGCACATGCTCACGTGCGTGCTCAAAGACTCTTAAATTTTTTTGTAAAGATTAATTTTTATTCATCATAATTCGGGGTTGCTTCATTTTTTATTCACAAAAATTTCTGAGGGTGTGATGAGATTTTTATACAAAAAAAATTATTTCACACACATGCATAACACTTATCATACCCTTAAGAATTTTTTGTGATTGAAAAATGTAGTAACTCCAAATTATAATGAATGAAAATTAATCTTTACCAAAAAAAAAAAATTAAGACCCTTTAAATACGCACTTGAGCGCGTGCTCAGAGGCAAATATCATTAATGACTATTCTTAATAGTAAGAGTCAAACGTGGGTTGCTTAAGCAAGCATTAACTTTTGAAAAATAGCAATCCCTTAAACAATCATTTACCATAAACCACGGTCCTATGCCCATCAAATAGCACGTAACATTGCCATGGATTTTACCTTAATCACATCAACCCTCAAAAAACATTGTCATCTCATTACTGCAACAACTCCTCCTACATCATGCACGATAGCATCCAATGACGGAGTAAGGGATTTAGTTTAGGGGGCAAGATCAAAGACAATAATAATAAATAAAAAAAATCTAAAATCATTAATCGATATTAATAATAAGATTATAAACAAACAGTAATTGTCATACAAAATCTATTAAAATTAAACAATTGTAAACATCTAATTCATAGTTACTGAAGATTAGTCATTAAAGTAAGAGATTAATCTATATACATACAGTTTAGAGATATAATTTGATTGCTCAAAATAAATTTCAACTTTTCTCTATTCTTCTAATTATTTAAAATTTTGGATTTATGCTAGAAACTCAAATTTTGAAATTATGAAAATGCAAGAGATGAAGGAGAAAAAGGTAATGGATTTAATGTTTTGGTACCATACAAGACATTTTATTATTATTATTATTATTATTATTATTATTTTGTGTAATTTTAGTTCCACGGGCTGAACTTGAAATGAAAAGAAGGAAATTTGGATAAGTGAAAAAAGAAAAAGAAAAAAAAGAGTGAATATTGGTCAAGAGTGTAGACAACTTTAACAAGTTTGGTGGCATATATTTTGTATCAAGTTGATTGTTTGAATTTGAATTGGGAGGAGTTGTTTTAGTAACACCACGAAATCTCATAATATTTTTCGAATAAATTGAGGTGTTAAATTGAGGTGTTAGTACATTATTGGCTAAAAAAAAGAAAAAAATTATTCAAAGATCCATCTCAATTAAAAACAAGAGTACTATGAAAATATTGTAAGATTTTATTGTTTCTTTAGGCTTTATCAATTGGAAGATCTATTTTTTATTATTTATTTCATGTCAAGTATGGTTTGTACAGGGAAAAAATTTCATTGTTTTTTCTATTAGTGTCGGTTGAACCTATAGGCCATTTAGGCCACCACCTAAGGCCCCCACTTGTAAGAGGGCCTCCAATAGTACTAATATATTATATAATGTTGCTTTCTCATCTGAAGAAAAAAAAAAAAAAAAAAAGAGTAAGGCCTGTCCAAAATATGTAAAACCCCACCCAAATTATTTAAGCCCTTAATTGAAAATTGAGAACAACAAATTATTTCTAACCGTTTCTCACAAAACAAAAAGGCTAAAATGACATTAAGTCTAATCACATCACCAAATCTTTAGCTTTCTCAAAAAAAAAAAAAAAAAAATCACCACATCCAAGTATCCTCTGGATCAAACTTTTGTACCACATTTCATTAATAAAACCATGTTTATTACTTGAAATGTAGAGAGGGAGAGAAAGAGAGACACTGATTTTCTCAAAATATAAGTAACAAAATGTAGAAGAAAATATAACAAAAGGCAGAAAAAAGAAAGAAAAAAAAAAAACACTCACTCTCTCCATCTTGATTCTAAAAAAACACTCTTTTTAATTGACTTATTCATCAATTGGTGTTGGCAATAGACTTGGTGTGTTCACAGATCTTCATTTCAGGTTCGTTTTTTGTTTTCTCTCCCTTTGCCTCTTTCGTCTTCTTCATGGTTTGGTTTGCTGGTAGGTTTTTATTCTCATTTTTGGCTTAACTTTAGTTTAGTTATACTCTTTACTCTCTTAACTTTAGTCTCTTTTGTTTGTACTGATTTCTTTAGTATTCTCTAGAAGGCTATGAAATGGACATTAATACTTTAAGTGGGTGGATCCATCCTAGTCCTACACATTTTTTTTTTAAGTCAAATTTAGTGGTATGGATAGATAGTGGGCTGGTCTTAATAAATCCAATCAAGTTTAGTCCTACACATTTTGCTAAAAAAAAAAAAGGTTTACTGCTACAATCCTACACAAAAAAAGGAGTATTGATAAAAAGATTATAAATTTAGAATAATTTACTTTGTATTAATATTAATTTTAATTTATTTGTGTAGGTTTAAAGTGTAAAGTGATCATATTAAGTAAAGCTGCAATTGTGCTTTTGATAAACCAAGTTCTATTGTTTTATACATTAAATTTATATTATTCTAGTTAAATTGTAATTTTTTTATTTATTATAGATTGTGTTTCATTTATTCATTAATATTTTTTAATAACAAGAAAGATTAAGTGGATTAGCCATATTATCAATTGAAAAGGAAATGTTAGCAGAACTTGAATGCAAAAATTTAATTAGTAATTTTGCCTCTCAAAAAACAAGAAAAATAAATTTTAATTGAAAAAAATATATGAATTTATAATTAAATATAATAAAAAGCCCCGTTTAAAGATTTCACCTAGAGCTCTCAAATTCATTTAGCCAGCCCTCGAAGTAAGGGTGTGCATGTGTGTGAGAGAGGAGAAGAACTACTCTCTGTCCTAAGAGCATCCACAGTAGTGGATGAAAAATTTTAGCTATTTAGCTACACAAAAAACCAATTTATCTATTTTAACTACACACCTGCTACAGCAGTGAATCTATTTTGGTTTTTAACATAATAAAATAATATAAATATCACAATAAAATAATATAATCACTACAATAAAATAATATATCCCACCGTCAAATACAACCACAACCACACCCACAACCACCATCACCACCACCACCACCACCACCACCACCAGCAGCCCACAACAAAAAAAAAAAAAAAACCCAAATCTCCGATCGGCAATGTGATAACCACTGGCGGCGTGAAAGAACCAATATCCACAAGCAAGCACTCCGATCAGCAGCAAGCTCCATGGGTTTCCCAGTCAGGCACTCCGATCGGCGGCGAGCTTCGTGGGTTGGTAATCGGAGTTGAGAGAGTGAGACCGGAGTTGAGAGAGTGAACTTGAGTCGAGCTTCGTGGGTCGGTGACCCAGTCATGCACTCCGATCGGCGGCGAGCTTCGTGGGTCGGTGATCGGAGTTGAGAGAGTGAGACCGGAGTTGATGAACGAGAGAGAGCGAGAATAGAGTGAAGACCGGATTTGATAAATGAAAAAAAAAAATAGAAACAAGTTGTACGTATGAATAAAAAATGATTTTTTAGTTTTTGCTCCAAGCTACAGTGCACATCTATCTTTAGAGCATTCGCAGCAGCTCATCTATAATTTTAGCTATTTAGCACCAATAAAAGTTACTTTATCTATTTTACCTACACATATGCTGCAGCAGTGGTTTTATTTTAGCTTTCAACGCAATAAAATAATATAAATATCACAATAAAATAATATACCCCTACAATAAAATAATATATCACAATACCCAAAAAACATCAACAAACCAACCACAACCACCTCTGCCATCACCACAGCCACAGCCACAGCCACAACTCCAACAACCACCACCACCACCACCAACACCACCGGCCACAACCACCGCTCTACAAAGCAACCACAACACAACATATAAAAAAAAAATAAAAATAAAAAAAATAAATAAAAAAAACAAAACCGTAACCACAATCACAAATTCCACAAACACCATTTCTATTCTCAATTCATTGAATCACTCACTTCTAAACAACGATTCCAGGCATCGAGCTCCCGGACGGAGTTGTGGGACCCAAATTCTCGATCTTAACCGCGGCGGAGGAGCTCAAATTCTCCGTCTTGATCTTCGTGTTTCGAGCGGAGCCGAACCGGAGCCTCCACCTGCGTTGGCGGCGTCGAGGCGAGCTTTGGTGAAAGTGCGAATGGAGGAGTCGTCTTCATCGGAGTTTCAGCGTTTGCGGCTTCGGGGGCTTCATCGTCGGAATCAATGTGGGCGATGGGGCTTGGGGTGGGTCGGTGAGCTGGGTCGGCGAACAGATCGGCGATGAGAGAGTTGGCCGGCGAGCTGAGGGATGAGGGAGATGAGGGAGCTTGGCGGCAAGCGAGAGAGAAAAAAAAAATTTGAGGAAGAAGGAAGACAGAAGAGAAGCCGGAGAGAGAGAGAGAATAGGAAATATATATTTAATGAGGGAGGAGAGAGAATTGTAATAAAAAAGTTTTTTTTTTTTTACCTGTGTGCTACAGTGCACATCTAAATATAGATGTGCACTGTAGCTGAGGAGCTAAATCTTTTAGATTTAGCTCCACTGCTGCAAGGTATTTTTGGTGAATAAGAGCTAAAAAAATAGCATTATACCTTTATCGCACCACTGCTGCAAATGCTCTTAGATGTGCACTATAGCAAATCAGCTAAAAATTTTAGCTTTTGCTCCACTGCGGGAGCGTGATTTTAATGAAAGTGTAGGCAAAATATAGTATTATAGCTTTTTACCTACACTGCTGCAAATGCTCTAACAGCTGATGAAGAGAGAGATGGGAGATAGCAAATTAATGAGCCAATTGCTGTCTTATAAAGGGCGAGAGTAGGGGCTTCCTCTTGTGTTCAAAATATTACTCCATCCCATTATGAGCCCAAAAACAAATAGAGAAAATAGAGGCCCCACACATTCAAATTCTTAAAATGATAATGCCAGTCCACATAAAATAATGGGTAAATACAACAACACATTCTTTACATAGGAATCTATTGCACTACATCTTTATCAAAATCTCACTAGATTGAGACAAAAGTTGCTTCTTGCAACCTTAAAGCTACTTCCATATTCTTGATTTGATCTTAGAAAAAAAGCTTGTCTTCAGGATCATCCAATCAAAAGATGTAGGCACCAACATTTCTTAAATTGAGTATTGTAAGAGGCTCCCAAAGCTACAGTAATATATTCCTTAGCCCTTTATGAAGCATTCTAATTAAAATAAAGAGTGTTTTTATTTTATTTTTATTATTATTCAATTTTTGATCTAGAGCTTCCTCATGAATCTTCAAAATATCTTGTATCGCTGCATTTAGGTGCGAGGGGATGTCAACAGGCTCCAATCACACTATCATTGATAAATGTTATTATTCTTATAAAAAACTCTTATTATATCCTCTTTAGTCTTTCACGGCAAGGCCAACCCACAGCTCTTCCTATCATAGGGATATATGAAAACTTACTAAACCCCAGGATGCGAATGGGCTCTTCTACTCTATTTGTGCTAGCTTGTCAAAAGCATTTTTAAAGGTTCTATCTAAAAGACTATTTAGTATTTACGTAGAGGTCTTGTTAATTCTACTTGTATTAGATTTGGTTGTGCAGAAACACGAACAATCAATTTGTGTGCAGAGAATATCCCAATAAGGAGAGCAATACTCACCAAGATTCTTTTACTGGCAAGAAATTTGATTAACACCGATTAAGGGATCCATTGAGGCAAACGTCAAGAGGAGAGAATGCAAGGAACTCCCAAGGCCGGCATGTGAGAACCGCGAAGAGAATTTCGACCACAACGCTCAGTGCTAAGTGCTAACCAAGCTCTTAGGAAAAAAAAAATTAGCTTATTGCGCATTTGACATTTGTTTATTTATTTATTTATTTTTTATTTTTTGGGCTGAATAAACATCTTTATTTCTCAAAAGGAATCCACGTCTGGTACAACATGGAACTCATCAGCCTAAGCCCATCTCTTTCCAAAGCTTGAGCCATTAACAAAGATGGATTAGAGATGAAAACAGGCCCAGAGTTGTTATAAAAAGCAACCCAAAGGGCTAGCAAATGAGCGGAGGAATTACCCTCTTTTTTCACAAAAGAAAAAAAAAAAACATCATTCAATAGATTACAAATAGCTAAAATATTCTGTAATATTACATCTATAGTCCATTCAGAGGATGACTTTTTGTCTTTAAGAGGAGCAATAACATTCCAAGCATCACCTTCTATTACCACTCTTTTAAATCTAGCTTCAATTGCTTTATTAACTGCTGTGTAGACCGCTTTAGCTTCACCTCACAAGGAGCTTCTTAAGGCCAAAATGTCAATCCAAGCCAAAAGAACTCTACCATGATTGTCTCTGCCCACCACTGCAACTGATGTTTTATTCTCTCTTATGGCAACATCAAAATTTAATTCCACCCAACTAGCTGGAGGAGAGGTCCAACTAGACTCAATCAATTCTAGTTTTTCCCCCGCGATCTTCTTCAACTGCTTTATTGACATTTGTTTATTTAATTTTTTGCTGATTGCTTTTTGAAATTTGACCACATACAAGTTAGAGAAACCCATGGTCTAAGTAGCGGCATGCACATGGAGCAATGCTCGCAAAAATTGACCCAAACTACACTTAAGCTTAGTATGCGTTTGACATCAATTTATTTGTTTTTTTTACTAAAAAATAGGCTAAAGTATACTTAAAAAAAAGTTTTAGAAAAACTATACATAAACAAAAGAAGAAGCTAAAAGCTAAACAAAAACAGTATTTTTTTATTTTGATACGAACAAAAACAGTATTAGACACAGACAACTTCAATTTTAGTATGATTATGCTAACACATCGAGAGAAAACATAAAATATCACCCGTATGTCTACTTGATGGATATTTATATAGGATAAATTTTAACTGTAACTTTACTCAAATCTTTCATTATATAAATAGGCAAATATTTTCCTTGCATGACGTTTCCACTGCAAAACTTTAAAGAGTAGCAATTCTCTAATCTCAAGTCTCAACGCATTTTACCAAAAAAAAAAAAAAAGGGTCCCTACACGGAGAGCTGGGTCGGCGAACAGATCGGCGATGAGAGAGTTGGCCGGCGAGCTGAGGGATGAGGGAGATGAGGGAGCTTGGCGGCAAGCGAGAGAGAAAAAAAAAATTTGAGGAAGAAGGAAGACAGAAGAGAAGCCGGAGAGAGAGAGAGAATAGGAAATATATATTTAATGAGGGAGGAGAGAGAATTGTAATAAAAAAGTTTTTTTTTTTTTACCTGTGTGCTACAGTGCACATCTAAATATAGATGTGCACTGTAGCTGAGGAGCTAAATCTTTTAGATTTAGCTCCACTGCTGCAAGGTATTTTTGGTGAATAAGAGCTAAAAAAATAGCATTATACCTTTATCGCACCACTGCTGCAAATGCTCTTAGATGTGCACTATAGCAAATCAGCTAAAAATTTTAGCTTTTGCTCCACTGCGGGAGCGTGATTTTAATGAAAGTGTAGGCAAAATATAGTATTATAGCTTTTTACCTACACTGCTGCAAATGCTCTAACAGCTGATGAAGAGAGAGATGGGAGATAGCAAATTAATGAGCCAATTGCTGTCTTATAAAGGGCGAGAGTAGGGGCTTCCTCTTGTGTTCAAAATATTACTCCATCCCATTATGAGCCCAAAAACAAATAGAGAAAATAGAGGCCCCACACATTCAAATTCTTAAAATGATAATGCCAGTCCACATAAAATAATGGGTAAATACAACAACACATTCTTTACATAGGAATCTATTGCACTACATCTTTATCAAAATCTCACTAGATTGAGACAAAAGTTGCTTCTTGCAACCTTAAAGCTACTTCCATATTCTTGATTTGATCTTAGAAAAAAAGCTTGTCTTCAGGATCATCCAATCAAAAGATGTAGGCACCAACATTTCTTAAATTGAGTATTGTAAGAGGCTCCCAAAGCTACAGTAATATATTCCTTAGCCCTTTATGAAGCATTCTAATTAAAATAAAGAGTGTTTTTATTTTATTTTTATTATTATTCAATTTTTGATCTAGAGCTTCCTCATGAATCTTCAAAATATCTTGTATCGCTGCATTTAGGTGCGAGGGGATGTCAACAGGCTCCAATCACACTATCATTGATAAATGTTATTATTCTTATAAAAAACTCTTATTATATCCTCTTTAGTCTTTCACGGCAAGGCCAACCCACAGCTCTTCCTATCATAGGGATATATGAAAACTTACTAAACCCCAGGATGCGAATGGGCTCTTCTACTCTATTTGTGCTAGCTTGTCAAAAGCATTTTTAAAGGTTCTATCTAAAAGACTATTTAGTATTTACGTAGAGGTCTTGTTAATTCTACTTGTATTAGATTTGGTTGTGCAGAAACACGAACAATCAATTTGTGTGCAGAGAATATCCCAATAAGGAGAGCAATACTCACCAAGATTCTTTTACTGGCAAGAAATTTGATTAACACCGATTAAGGGATCCATTGAGGCAAACGTCAAGAGGAGAGAATGCAAGGAACTCCCAAGGCCGGCATGTGAGAACCGCGAAGAGAATTTCGACCACAACGCTCAGTGCTAAGTGCTAACCAAGCTCTTAGGAAAAAAAAAATTAGCTTATTGCGCATTTGACATTTGTTTATTTATTTATTTATTTTTTATTTTTTGGGCTGAATAAACATCTTTATTTCTCAAAAGGAATCCACGTCTGGTACAACATGGAACTCATCAGCCTAAGCCCATCTCTTTCCAAAGCTTGAGCCATTAACAAAGATGGATTAGAGATGAAAACAGGCCCAGAGTTGTTATAAAAAGCAACCCAAAGGGCTAGCAAATGAGCGGAGGAATTACCCTCTTTTTTCACAAAAGAAAAAAAAAAAACATCATTCAATAGATTACAAATAGCTAAAATATTCTGTAATATTACATCTATAGTCCATTCAGAGGATGACTTTTTGTCTTTAAGAGGAGCAATAACATTCCAAGCATCACCTTCTATTACCACTCTTTTGAATCTAGCTTCAATTGCTTTATTAACTGCTGTGTAGACCGCTTTAGCTTCACCTCACAAGGAGCTTCTTAAGGCCAAAATGTCAATCCAAGCCAAAAGAACTCTACCATGATTGTCTCTGCCCACCACTGCAACTGATGTTTTATTCTCTCTTATGGCAACATCAAAATTTAATTCCACCCAACTAGCTGGAGGAGAGGTCCAACTAGACTCAATCAATTCTAGTTTTTCCCCCGCGATCTTCTTCAACTGCTTTATTGACATTTGTTTATTTAATTTTTTGCTGATTGCTTTTTGAAATTTGACCACATACAAGTTAGAGAAACCCATGGTCTAAGTAGCGGCATGCACATGGAGCAATGCTCGCAAAAATTGACCCAAACTACACTTAAGCTTAGTATGCGTTTGACATCAATTTATTTGTTTTTTTTACTAAAAAATAGGCTAAAGTATACTTAAAAAAAAGTTTTAGAAAAACTATACATAAACAAAAGAAGAAGCTAAAAGCTAAACAAAAACAGTATTTTTTTATTTTGATACGAACAAAAACAGTATTAGACACAGACAACTTCAATTTTAGTATGATTATGCTAACACATCGAGAGAAAACATAAAATATCACCCGTATGTCTACTTGATGGATATTTATATAGGATAAATTTTAACTGTAACTTTACTCAAATCTTTCATTATATAAATAGGCAAATATTTTCCTTGCATGACGTTTCCACTGCAAAACTTTAAAGAGTAGCAATTCTCTAATCTCAAGTCTCAACGCATTTTACCAAAAAAAAAAAAAAAGGGTCCCTACACGGATTTTTAGGGCAAGATGACATTAGTCACATTACTGCAGTCATTACGTAGGTCCCACATTTTCCAGTCCAACGGTCCCACCCTCTTCATTTCTCAAACACTAGTGTGAGACACACCGAATCAAATCATAAAACTTCAAAAAACAAAATAAAAGCTTGCAAGACCAACCAGCCTCTCCCTCTCTCTCTCTCTTTCTCAAATACAATATGTAGTAGAATAGTACTTTTCTTGCATCTACCGTAAACTGTAAACGTGAAAGGTTTAAAATCCTCAGATTCCCGAAAATCCCCATCAAAAGCAAACCCCACCACCATTTCTCAATCTCATCTTTCTCACGTCTTCTCCATCAAAAACAAAACCCTTTTGGTAATTCTATAAACCCAAAAAACCACACACCAAAACTAATATCTACCTTAAACAAACGAAAAAAAAAAAAAAAAACGTAAATATTGTGTAACTTAAGACCAGAAAGTTCGAGGTTTTAGTTTCAGATCTTGTTTTTTTTTTTTTTTTTTTTTTGGGTTTGTAAAATTTAAGGTAAATAACTGAAGGGTTTTTATTCGGAGAAGACTTAAGGGTTTAGGTGGCGATGTCTGCCGGGGTTTGCGGAAAACGGGTCGGGTTCGAAGAAATTTTCGGACCTTCGTCTCCGACGTCGTGCCCTTCTGCTAAGAGACCCAGGTCGTCCAGTTTCGGATCCGGATCCGATGACTCTGTATCTGTTTTGCTCCAAATGTTCCCCGACTTGGATCCACAGGTGCGTTTCAAATTTTTCAATGACTTAATTGATACTAATTTAGTTCATATTACTATGTCATTTCTTTTCTTTTAATCAAATTCACAGCTAGAATTTTGTAAATAAATAAATGGGCATTGAAAAGCTTCTTTTTTTTTTTTAAATGGATCGTATTTTTTATTATTTATAATCCATTCAAATATGCGGATTTCTTGACAATGTAAATTTTTTTGTGTGTGTATAATTATGGGTTCATAATGTTTGGTGTGTCCTTAACTATGTTTAGTTAGCAAATGTAGTTATGTCGGTACCAGTTTATCCATTTCATGTATTTCTAGATTCTAGTTATCCACAAGAAAGAAAGAAACTCTGATATTACATGAGATAAACATCGCTTTGTTTGTAAAATGTCTTTAACGTTCAGAATTATTGGTCTGATTATTTTGTTTTTGTTTTTGTTAGTTGGTGGAAAGAGTTTGTAGGAATCACAATAATAAGATTGAAGATGCTGTTGTGAGTCTACGAGCAATTTCTTTTGCTGATGTTAATGCAAGAAATAGATCACAAAGCTCTGATTGCACAAATATTGCAAATTGTGGTGATGTTCCTAGTCAAAGCTCCGCAACATGTAAGTTGCTGGTTATGCTTCTCTTAATTAGTTATTCTAGTTATAAGATGTTTAATGTCCGGAATGTATCTGCGTTGGGCTTAGACTGTTTTTCTTTCTTTTGGATTTGTATTAACCAGGCAGTCAAATGCCGGAGCAGAGAGTTGAAGATGTAAAGGACATGAGAACAACTGTAGACTATGGAAATACAATGGATGGGTCTAAGTGGGTCGATTTGTTTGTGCATGAAATGATGAATGCGACAGACATTGATGATGCTAGGGGACGTGCTACAAGGTTTCTGGAGGCTTTTGAACAAAGTATAACTGCCCCATCAAGGGCATCAGAGGAGGTAATTAAGAACTTTTCTTATTCATTCTTGTCTTAGCAGAAATGCCAAATTAGACTGCCAGCCAACCCCCCTGATGTTTAATATACATATGTTTACATCCTTGCTATTGTCTCTATGGAGCAGCTGGAGCATGTGTCACTAAAGGAGCATCTGCAGAGCTTGTTAAATGATAATCAGATTTTAAAGAGAGCGGTTGCCATCCAGCATGAACGCAATTTGGAGCAAGAAGAGAGGATAAAGGGGGTTGAACAGCTAAAACATCTGTTAAGCCAATATCAAGAACAAATTCGAAGTTTAGAGGTAACCTTTGGACTTGTTCTTCTTTCTGCAACATTTTGGTTAGTTCATCTTGAGCATTAATCGTATAGAATTAAGTATGAAGATCTTTGACTTCTAGGCAGGCAATCAACCTACATTTTGTTTTTGGTATCCTCCTTACATGTGTAATTTCAAAGCAGTATTCTACTTCTATTCCTTTTAGTTTAAATAACTTTCTAGCATGTAATTTTGTTTGCTTGGGTCACGATTATGGAAATATAATCAGAAGGTTCCAAAACTGGACCAATTTGGCTTAGTATCATTGTCAAGTCTTGTTTCACGATTGACAAGTGTGAGATTTTGGTACAAATAGTGTGTTGGAAGGTCTTTATCATCTGTTTTGGCTTGACTGTAATTTCTTGTTTTGATACAGCTGACAAACTACAGCTTGAAGCTCCATCTGCAGAGGGCACAAGAAAGTAGCTCAATTCCTGGGCGATTTCATCCAGACCTATATTAAGGTTCTTTGGTGTTCCATCACTTAATGTAATGTTTCCTAATACGTGATTTAGATTATCTATCTATATCACACAGGGGTAATGATGATTGTTAAGATTTACACAGTATTGTACTGAGTTTAACCATTACCTGAATCCAAGCCAAGTACACTTTGGCAGTTTGTGTGGAAGTTGCAGTATAGCCAATTGTTCCTTATAATGGAAGTGTTTTGCCTTTTCGAAAAGGAAAAGTTCTCTTTACAATTTCATTGCAATGTTTGGTTCATAGTTCATTTTAGTTGTTGCCTGTACTGATAAACTATTGTTGTTGTTGGGAGGCAATGAGCCATAGCTCAAATGGCACTTCTTCTCATGTGTGAGTGAAGGGTAAAGTCGTTGGTTCAAAAAGAAAACCATGTGAATGCCTTTTGCATGCATCTTTATGTGAGTCTTGAAGTAGGCCTAAGCCCATCTAGCGCCATTCATGGATGGATTGTGTAATTTCTTTTCTTTAAAATGGATAAGCCATCTTTGGTATGAGATTTGGGCCACAACTTTTTCCCCTTAATGGAAAAGACTCTGAGTGGGGTTGTAAATGAATAGTCATGATTGGCTTGAGAAAAAGCCTGTTTATGTTTGTTTACATACCATAAGCCAAATTTGAGTTTGGGTTTAGACTTGATTATTAAACAAACTATACATCAACAATAATGTGCTTATTTATAATATAAATAATCCATTTCATGGTAGATGAAATCACAAGCATGGTGAATCTAATTTTTATAAGTTCTTGAACGAAAATTATTTTTTCTAATTTTGATAAGTAGATGAAATTACATAGGAATTCAGCTACTTTCCTGAACTAAA